>NC_030439.2:11757842-11850342 GCF_001660625.3 Ictalurus punctatus | reverse complement strand
GAATGGCCTACAGTACATTCTCTGTTAGAAAGTCAGAAAAGCAGCCTCTGATTATTGTCCGTGAAGTTTGTGATGCTTGTGCTTACATTTACATTGATAACTAGGAGATTTTGTTAGCTGGGTGAGTTCACTTCTTGTCCAAACTAGCATCAGACTTCTCTTTTAGAGGATGATGCAGGATACACGTGCAAAATCTGCAATCTATTATTGGCATTGTAGAACGAAATTGAACAGGTGTGGTGTGAAAATTAACAGATGGAAATCCACTGAAGGGGCACAATGTTGTCACTCAAATCCTTTCACGCCAGTTGTGTTAGCTGAAACCAATCAGATTGCAATCTCCTCCAGACTACGTGCAGATTGAGACTGCTTTATTTCCAGCTGTTCCTGCAGAGCTCTTTACCACTGGATACGAGAATGCCTGATTAGATAACTCTGTTCCTCCAGGGCCTCTTTTACATAGTTTAGAATGTTTTGATGTTCAAATACAAGCATTTTTTGAAGTATAAAAATTTTCTCATGAGACATTATTCTAGACATTTTGAGGCAAGACATATTGAGAGATATCTTGCAGCAGTGTCTTAATACAAAAATAAAAATGTGAAAAATAAATATGGTATGGATGTCAACTAAAAATATCAAACAAAATGTAAAATATACATATAACATACTGTAATTATATAATATAAATAATATTTTTTCCTTTCCACATGTATTTTTCAAGTATGATATTTCATGTTTTTAAAGATAGGTATTAGATAAATAATTGGAATAATAACACTTTATTGAAGAAAATCCAAATTCTCCATGATTTAAAAAAACAAACAAACAAAAAAAAACAATACTATTATTAATAACAACGTAACACTAAATATGATCAGTATATAACATATATATGAGAATAAAGAAACAAACAAATAAACAAACAAGTAAATAAATAAAAAGGGATTGATTGGATGGATGGATGGATGGATGGATGGATGGATTGATGGATTGATTGTCTTATCGATTTGGTGGGCATTTTGTTACTTCAAACAAAACACACCTGAGAACTGCAGAGCAAAGCCTTGCTTGCTGGTGAAAAAGTCAGTAGTGAACTGCAGGCTGATAGAGTTGAAGGTGCTATGGAGGTCCAGAGGCAGTGTGGAGCCGCTCAACTCTTTGAGAAGTACACCACCATCCTGAGGCCCATCCCAGATCCGCAACACATCATGCACCTCCTCCGTGTGGAAAACCAGAAAGTGCAGCCTGAACACACACACCCACACATACACCAACACGTACGCACGTACAAACAGAAAAAGATCAGAGACAGTTACTGAAATGCGCAACTATCATCTATCAGCAGCTAAAGTGTGATTGCGCTGACAGAATGGGGATTGCATCCTTGTTGAAATGACTATGTACACAGATTTAGTTCTCTGCTAAGACGCTTTCGGAACCTGCTTTCCTGGATGTTTTATTGCTACACAGATGATGGTACATAGATGATAACGCCAGCTATGGAACAGCTGGACTCTGAAAGTGACACTTGATCCACTAGGTAAATAGAAAGAGAGAGATTGATGCAGAGGCTGAAGAGAGGTTTCAGTGACAGATGGCAAATGTAAACACAAGGCTGAAATAAATAAAGTGCTGCCAGTGCACAGGAGTCAGAGGAGGCAGCTGCTGCTGGTGATGAACCTCAGGTGTAAAGAAAGAGAAAGAGGGAGAGAGAGAGAGGGGAAGAATTTTATAATTGAGGCATGTGATTGGAACACAGACCCACATGAAATTTGAGTCAGTTATTTGTGCTAACTGGAGAGTACACAAAGTGTAAGAATATGTAAATTATTAGTAATGTATAGATGGGTGACCCATATAGATAGTGGGTGACTGGTGTTTTACACATATATCACTTCAGCTAATGAGAAGGGACTGCTTTGCTACAATGTAATGCTCAGTGTCATTATCGCTGAATGCACGGGTAACTGAAAATCTGACCACCACTGTGTGAAAGTGCGCATTCAGTGTTGTAGATATAAAAACCTATAAGGAAAAAGCTGAACATGGCAGAAGAGCTACACCCTACAGTATGGTTAAACGTTTGTGGACACCTGACCATTACACCCATATGTGCTTATTGAACATCCCATTCCAGACTATTCCCCCTTTGCTGTGATGATAACCTCCATTCTTCTGGGAAGGATTTCCACAAGATTTTGGAGCGTATCTGTGGGGATTTGCCCATTCAGCCACAAAATCATTAGAGACATCAGGCATTGATGTCAGGTGAGGATGCCTGGAGTGCAGTCAGCATACCAGTTTATCCCAAAAGTGTTCAGTCAGGTTGAGGTCAGGGCTAGATGAAGACCACTCGAGTTCTTCCACTTGAACCTTGGCAAACCATGTCTTCATGGACCTCACTTTGTTTGCAGGATCACTGTCATGCTGGAACAGGTTTGAGCCGATTAGTTCCAGTGAAAGGAAATTGTAATGCCACAGCATACAAAGGCATTCTAGACAATTGTGTGCTTCCAACTTTGTGACAAATGTCTGGGGAAGAACCACATATGCGTGTGATGGTCAGGTGTCCACAAACATTTGGTCATATAGTGTATGAATATTATAATCATAGATTGATATCAGTAATATTATCTCTCTTGCATAATAAAAACAGATTTTAGTGGTGGTGTAAAAACTAATGACTAATCTGTATGATATTTTCTTAAAACATGATTGCTCTCAGTATTCTTTTTATTCATTTACTACTGCACTTTCTTTTTCCTATAGCTTTCAATGGTGGGACAAGTGAATGTAGGGTGCTGTGGTGGCCACAGGTATGCTGCTTATCAGCTTTGAATAAAATGGGACCAATATTTTTGTGTGTTTGTGTTTGTGTCTGACATAGAGAGAGAAAAAAGGACAGAGAGAGAGAGAGAGAGAGAGAGAGAGAGAGAGAGAGAGAGAGAGAGCGAGCGAGCGAGGGAACAACTGATAAAAGAACCTGCTTAAACAAGTCGGTATGAAAGGAAAAAACTACCTTCTGCTTCATCTCCACTGAGCCCAAAAGAGTTCCCTTGCTATTGCATTTTACTTTTTTCTACATTTTTCAGACAAAAAAAAAAAAATGTGATCAACACTGACAAGAAAGTTGCTCTACCAACTAACAAAAAGCCCAATATACTTGAGAACTTATTCAGTATCACATTTTTAAAATTGTGCAACGAGGTGTGACTTTGCTTCCAAGTGTTTTCCTGTGTTTAAGAAATTAAATAACTTTGAGAGAGCTGCCAGAAGAAGCAATTCAGAAAAAAATACATTGAGGTAAGGTTAGTAAGGCAATAACACTATAATGAAGATGAAGAGCTGCAGCAAATGAATACAAACGACACAGCCACATTGTTTTGCTAGAACTTGATACAAAGGAATTACTGAGTTTAAGTGTGCCCCTAATACTAGTGCTGTGCAAAGGTCTCAATTCTTTAACACTATTGCAACTGGTGTCCATTTTTTTTTTTTTTTGTTATTAAGGGCATTTTCAAACCTGTAGATCTGTGCTTTGTTCTGAAACAGGGACTTAAATTGTTATGTTGCATTTTCACCTTGGCTCTATTCGCATTCACAAGGCAACATTTCAAGGCATACCTAAATGTGTTTATGCATGTGTCCTCTCATTGGTCAGAGTGCGCCTGTTTATGCTCCAGGGTTCCACTCATAGCGGTCATCCATCAAGATGGACAGACAGCAGCTTCAAGAGCTTACTGTGGCTTTCTTTTTAGCTGTAGTTATAATCATTTATGTAATGTATAAGATCCACAGAGCGATTAAAGCCCATCTCTTTGAGATGCTCACTAAACACTTTGTAAGCCTCAATGTTTTCATGCCTTTCTAAAAGTTTTTCAGAAATATGTTCATTAGACTAAATTTCAATGAAGCCATTAACAAAGAAAACTCACTTTTTAGGTAACAGTTTCCAGCATGCATTGCTATACAGATTGGTTTGTTGTCTGTTGGGTCGGATTGCTTTATCACCACAAGCGAACCATTTCAGAGTTCGATTGCAATCATGTCGAGACCACCTTTTTCAGCTGGTCTCAGACTGATTGTTTTGGTGTGGATTCGAGTGTGATTGCCATGTTCATATATGTCTAAGCTAACTAAACCATGGTAGAAAACACACCAGGTTCCGAAACAAAGCTCCAACCAAGCCAGGTGTGAAAACACCCTGCTGGCATGAAGAGTAGAGCATCAGGAGGAGGACAAAAAAAATGTCCTTCTCCCCAGGTGCAAAATTAGTCAACACAGTGTGATTAGTGTGTTATTGATAGTCATTTCAATATATTTTGCTGACAGATTGGTTGGTTATAAAGTCCAGCATGTGAGCTGAATGAGCACATCTGAGCTCTTGGGCCCACTTTAGCCACATGACCCAATCTGTAACCTCATCAGGATCTCACAGCTCAGCCCTCTACTAAGAGATCCCATGAGACCTAGGAGAGCAGGTATTTACTTAGAGACCTCCATCACAGTGCATGTGTCTTCTGTGTGTGTGTGTGTGTTACAATTCAGCATGTACTTTCCCCACTTAACTCTGATGTATATCTAGGCATTTGTTACACAACCCGTAAGACAACAACAAGATGCAAGTGCATTCAAGTACAAAAAACTTTGGAAAGCACGGCGAGACAGAATGAATGAAAGATGACATGAAGCTCCATTTCTTCTAGCAGTAAGCATTAAGTCCTTGTGTGGAAACACTCTGCCCATCTCGCCAGCGGTCACGTTTATCAGCAGATCAGGCACATACAGCTCATCTCTGGCGAGATTCAGACAGCCTGAATCTCATCTCTACTGTCTAACCCTGTGGGTCTGTGCTCAGAGAGACAGCAGACAAAACAGCTGTGCTGACACACATCCTGATACCAGTGCTCTGAGGACACGAGAACAGGCAAGAGAAGAGGAGAGTGTGATAAATAAAAGTAGATTAGGAGAGAAGAGAATAGGAGAGGAGAGAACAGAACCAAAAAAGTAAGAAGAGAACAGAAGAAAAAAATAATAATAAAAGGAGAGAGAAAACACAAAGAGAAGACAAGAGAAAAAGAGAGAAAATTAGAAATAAGAAAATACAAAAAGGAGAGAAGAGAAGAGAAAATGAGAGAAAATTAGAAAGACTATGCAGAAAAGGAGAGAAGATAAGTGAACATAAGAGAAGAAAATACAAAAAAGGAGAGAAGAGAAGAGGAGGAGATGAGAGAGAACAAAAGAAAAAAGAGAGAAGATAATTGAAAAGAGAAGAACATGTATAAAGGAGAAAAGAAAAAGAGAAGAGAACAGAAAATAAGAGAAAAAGGAGAGAGGAAAGCAGAGAAGAAAATATAAAAAGTCCAGAAGATAACAAAGAGAATCAAGAATAGAAGATAAGAGAAGAAGAAGAAGAAGAAGAAGAAGAAGAAGAAGAAGAGGAAGAAGAAGAAAAAGAAGAAAAGAAGAGGACTGAAGGTAACAGAAGAGGACAGAAAAGAACAGAAGAGAACAGAAGGTGAATGAGATTTGCTTCACAACTGCTGATGAGCCTCTGGATCCTCTGAGCTCTGACTTGGGTGTGCAAAGCCAGTTTCGGTACAGCAGCTTTACCAACTTTGTAATCCTACGCGCCTGAGACACACTAGAGCTCAGCCTTGTGTGATAGATACTGTCAGTCAGAAGTGGCTCTTGGAAGTAATTATCGCCTTTGTGAAACACAGTTGGATCAAGGGTGGAGATGAGCCTGTGATGAGAAGATGAAAGAGGGATGAAAGGTGTTCTTCTCCTCCCATAAGCCTTGGAGTGTGTTGCATCCTCTTAGTGTAACACACTGTCCTAATCCTACCATTAAATACACACAACACCTCCTTATTCATGCTCTTACTCCTTCACCAACTTCACAATTATAAAGGGACATGTCCATTTCTGTGCATTACAAGAAAAAAGGTTCCTACTGTAACGTTGTCTTTTTATATCATAGTTACTTCCCAGTGCTGTCATCTTTGTACTGCTGAGCCAAGTCCTGCCCTTCTCTGTGTGCCGTGTCTGTTACTGCCCCTCTCTCACTCACATACACCTCAGTGCTGTCTTATTAGAGGCCTTAAATTAGTGTTTGAGCTGTCCCATTCCTAATGCATTGCAAATGATCTTGAATAATTGATCGTGCAAGATGGGATCAAAAGAACGTATGCATACCTTACAGTAAGGAAATTAGATATTCATGTAACCACATATACACCCAAACACACACACACACACGCGCATAAACACAAAGGCCACTAATGCATTTTTTCTGTTAAGAAAATGTCATATACTATATGGCCGAATGTCTGTGGACATCTGACCATCAAACCCATATGTGGTTATTCCCCAAACTGTTCCCACAAAGATGGAAGAACACAATTGTATAGGGTGTCTTTGTATGCTGCAGCATTACAGTTTCCCTTCAATGGAACTGAGACCCTAACTGTTCCAGCATGACAATGCCCCTGCACACAAAGCCAGGTCCATGAAGACATGGCTTGCCAAGGTTGGTGTGGAAGAACTTGAGTGGTCTTCACCTAGCCCTGACCACAACCCCACCGAACACCTATGGAAGGAACTGGAATTCTGACTGTGCCCCAGTCCTCCTTGCCCAACATCAATGCCTGACACTCCAAAATTTGGTGGAAAGTCTTTCCAGAAGAGTAGAGGTACAGCAAAAGGGTGATTAAATCTGGAATGGGGTCTTCAAAATGCACACATGGTCGTGATGGTCAGGTGTCCATAAATTTATGGCAATATATTAATCCATCGATCCATCAATTTTCCATACTGTTTATCCTACACAGGGTCATGGGGAGCCTGGACGCTATCCCAAGAAACTTGTGGCACAAGGCAGGGGACACCCTGGACAGGGCGCCAACCCATTGCAGGGCACACAACCATTCACACGATCCGGAAAATTTGGAAATGCCAATCAGCCTACAACGTGTCTTTGGACTGGGGGAGGAAACCAGAGTACCCAGGGGAAACCCCCAAATCATGGGGAGAACATACAAACTCCAAGCACACAGGGAGGAAGCAGGATTTGAACCCCAAACCCTGGAGGTTCGAGGCAAACATGCCAACAACTAAGCCACCATGTCCCCCATATATTAATCCATTCAGAGATATGAATGCAGATAAGGAGTTATCTGCAGCTCAGAAAGAAGGTGAGAAAAAGGGGGGAAGAGAGGGAGAGGAAAATAATGTCCTTCTTTCCTGTTAATTAGTCACTGTTAATTACCCTACAGTATGGACTAAAACTCCTTCAAACAAAAATGCCAAACAACAAAAACAAATCCGTCTGGAAATGCAGCCATAATCTTTTCTTTGTCTTTTCAACTCACACTGCACACAACAGAATTCATATTAAAAGCTTTCTCACTATGAGTAAATGTATCAAATTAACTGTACATAAAATGTATTAGACCATCAGATTATTATAAGCATGTGTAACAATAGTATACTATTAAATATAATCGATTAGTTTGATGAAACATGCTTAGTGCTTGAAAAAATGCATGTGTTAAAAACCAGTGTTTATAAAACTTCAGTGGACTTTTAATTCCACTACTACAGTGTGCAATTGCCTTGTATTTAACCACACATAAAACAAAAACAAAGACATGAGAGAGACAAAACCGGCTGTGTTATAAAGATAACAGCTAAGGGCTTGTGGCCTTTTTTGGTTTTGTTAAGAGTGCAAACAAAATAGGCTTTAAAAAGTTGTGATCAGCTGCTAGGAAGAAAAAAAAAACAAAAAAAAAACAGTGTCTGTCTTTCGAGTGCTCATGCTGTGAAAATGACCAAAACACATATTTCTATACAGATTCTACCAGCAAATAAAAAACAATGAGGTTTTTTTTTTTTTTTTTTTTTTTTACGGTTAAGCGAACATGGTGCAACGAAAGGCTAAAAGACTGCTGGAGATAAAGGGAAGAAATTCTGATTTGTTCACTTTTCTTTTGGTGCTTATATGATTTTATTTATTTATTTATTTATTTATTTATTTTACAGTTCTTTGCAATCAAATCCAGTAAATGGTTAACAGTCAACATTGACTCAATTAGGTTAAATATACATATAAAACATGCATGCTGTTTATGAAAAGTGGTCTATTACTTAATTTGTTAATTTCCTTAATGATAATATTAGTGTTTTTTTTTTCCTTCTCTTTCCTACAGTAGCCAAGTCCATGGGTGTTCTAGAGCTTCAGCAACCAGAATATCTCATTAGTAGTAGTAGTAGTAGTAGTAATGATAATAATAATAATAATAATAATAATAATAATAATAATAATAAAATTAAGCCAATTTAAGAAAACATTAATACTGTATGTTTTACCAAAAGAACATGCTAGGACTATGTCAGGTAAATGAGGAGGCAGGTCAACATAGCAGTAAGTACAGTCAGTCTGCTTAAAGATGTCTTAAACCTTTTTAATTTAGTGCTTCACTCATGATTTGATCAGGTTTTTCAATAGTTACACACCATAAGGAAATGGTCATAAGCCTTATCACTACAGTTTGTAATACCAGCTGTCAAAGTGTCCATGATGCTCCTATAGTGTCACAATTTGACCATGTAAAGGGTTACCACACATACACTAAAAACAAATATATGGTTGTTTCTAATATCTTTATTACACATATTTGTTCCTGACTGCAATTCCTGAAGCACTCAGGTAGTTAAGTTAAAGAATGGCAAGTGAGATGGGTTTCTGGAGTATTTGTCTCTCCTATGTCACACTATTAAAAAAATCAGAGGGTCTTATTTAGAAGCATGAAAAATGTAAGCTATTTTTTTTTTATCAGCAAGTGTTTCAAAACAGACAGAACAAACATAACCTGGAAGGTTCACTGTTTCTTTAGTCTGTCTACAACATTCATAAAAAGTACAAAACTGTAATCACCAGTGAAAGGGATGACTACAATAAAAAAAACAGGGTGCTTAAGACTTTTGCACAGTTCTGTGGGATTCCCCTGTGCCTGAAATAGATCAATGTGTGTGAGCCTGCAGGGGAAAAAACCCCCAAAAAAACTTCTAATACAATGCAGCAAATCTAAATTCATTTAAGCACTTTGTTTTGTTCTGCTTACACATTATTGTATATCTATGATAACAAGATATTGATCTTGTTCTGGAGATGCTACTTCATCCGTATCTAGTCACAACAAAGTGCTTGGAGTTTCACGTCATCTAAAACCCATGAGAAATGACTGCTGCTACATAACAAAAAGAGAGGAAATACAAGGTGAGGTAACCTTCATCATTTTGTTTGTCACCTTCGATTTTTCTTCCAGTTTAGTGCCACATTTAACAAGCATCTGGACAAAGTACAAGGTACTCTTATTGATATGAAAATGTTACTGATGTTTTAAAGAGCAGAAACAAAAAAACTAAACAATAACAACAACGTGAGATGATTAACCCCCACCTACCTTCCTTTATGGCAGTAATTTGCTGACAAATAAAAATACAGTAGAGCTGCCTGGCTCTTTGGGATAACCTTCATCACCTTTAAGTTAAGTCTGAAGTATGCAGTCTGACTCAGAATAGAATAAAAATGAGTACTGCAGCAGGAAGGAGTCTGGGAGCAGTCCAGAGTGCAGCTGAACAGACTTCCCTGACAGAGGGAAGCGTCTGATAAACAGCACTGTTAGAGGCACGTTTCAATTAGATAGTGCCTGGCGCTGAGATTTCATGCAGAATTACACTGGCAAAACAAGCAGCAATTAAAGAGAGCGCATGTTCATTCATTAGCAGCGATTTACAGGGGAAGGGGAGAGGCCAATGTGTAGGACTGCCAAAACACTAATGCCCTCCTAACACCCCCCAGCCCTGATGACTTAGATAGCAGCCCAGAACAATACTGGCATACACACACACACACACACACACACACACACACACACACACACACACACACACACACACACACACACACAGACGGCAACCATACTGAAAGCCATCATGGTTTGAGCTTATGCATAAATCTCAGAATATCAGGCAAGCCAGCGGTGACACACTGAGACAGCTGAGACTTGTGCCAGAAAATTCCCACTGAGCTTGTTAAAGAGTTAATGGTTTGGAATTCAAGGTCAGATAAGAGATGAGAGGTAGGAACCATGAACAGCTGATAATGATGTCAAAAGGAATGGATGAGGTAATGACAGGATAGGAAATAAGCGACAGGTGGAGTGTGTGATACAGACCCAATGGTGCTTCCAGGTGGAGCCTCAATGGTCCACACACAGTGCAGGTTGTGCTCATAGGGTGCTGGGTAACCTGGAGACAGGATGCGACCTGCAGGCTCGTCCTTGATCGACCCACCACACTCAGCTAAATATGGAAAAAACAAACAAACAAACACACACACACACACACACACACACACACACACACACACACACACACGAGTTATCTCCAGATTCTTATTAAGTACAAGTACAACATTATGTACGTTATATTTCAACAACTGACTGACTGTACACAGTAATTATTCAGTGGGGTGGGTTCCCTTTGGAATCATGCTCCTGTTAAATTTGTCCTTGCTTGTTGTTTAAGCAGCTAGATATACTGCCAACTACAAGGTTTATATTAATGTGCTCATTCTAATTCATTATCATTCCTATGGGGATTGGTGTGGTGGACGCTCCACATCAAACATGACAAGCTGTCTTATTAACTTCAAAACAGTGGAAAAAAAGGGCTGGTAAGAGAATGACTGTCTGTTGCTGTTATAAGTGACTAGCTTGTTCATGGATGTTCCAAAATATTAAACATAACTCTAAATGGATAAGTTGTCTGATGAGTTTTGATCCATCCATCCATTTTCCATATAGCTTATCCTACACAGGATGATGGGGTAGTCTGGAGTCTATCCCAAAAAACTTGGGGCACAAGGCAGGGGACACCCTAGACAGGGTGCCAACTCATCACTGGACACAATCACGCACGCACAGACACGCACGCACACACTTGGGACAATTTAGAGATGCCAACCAGCCTACAACGCATGCCTTTGTACTGGGGGAGGAAACCAGAGTACCTGAAGGAAATCCCCAAAGCACCGGGAGAAAATGCAAACTCTGCACACACAGGGTGGAGGTGGGATTCAAGGCTCCAACCCCAGAGGTATGAGACAAATGTGCTAGCCACTAAGACACCATGCCCTATTATTCTTTAATCCTTATAAAAAACAACGTTGTAGTATTAGGGGGGGTTTAAGATTGCAAATTTTGCAAGATTTCAATTTTGTTTCAGATTGTATGTAAACTGAATTCCTAAACAGAACCATTTTCAAGAAGCTATCAGGCATGCTTAGTCCTACACATAACAATAGACAAGAACAAAATCCTTTTGCACTTCAACATCAGGGAGTTAAAATAAAACTGTCTGTAATTTGATAATGTGGGTTTTTGAGATCAGAGAGGACAGAGTGTTGCAGCCACAGGCAGAACCCAGTGCAGGAAACTCCACATATCTCTCTGAGGGAATGCAACATAGTGTACTGTATATGATGCACTGTCATGTGGCCAAGGCCAGTATAGCTTCCTGCTTTACAACAATACATTCCACATGGAGCTGAGCTTTATGAGCGATAGGCGGAATGGTGCAATCGTATATCAAGGCCAGCATTGAGACATCCCCGGGGAGGGCACATTTCCTTTGGCTAATATCACTGATAGGGTTTCAGTAATATCTCCAGTGCCAGGCCAAGCAATCCATCTTGTGGGAGGAATGGTAGTGGTGTCATACCACAAGGCACAAATCACTAGTTTGTCAGCAGGTAAGGGCTAGCTGGCACCATAGCTAGAGTTTCATGCACCAGGAAGCAGTGAGCTGCTCACAGCCCACATCTCACCCACCCTGAGGTGACACAGATCAAATATGTGCTTCCTTATAGTGTACATCCATGTAGACGCAGACGGTGGGAGGCAGGAATACACATGGCTCCTGATTAATTTGTTCATGCATTTGTTAGTGAACTGAGGTGACTCAATAACCTACACAACAACTTTAGCTTAGCAGAACGTTTTCTGAACCTTTAACAAAGGTGTAAGGGGCATAATACCATGCCAATATCTCTATCTGTGTAGTGTTTCATATATCATATATGTATTTGCATGTAAATCCAAAGTGGGTGTGGCCTAAACCGAAAAGGTTTTTCTGCCGTTTTTTAATAATTTTTTTTTTTATTATTAAATATTAAACCTACCACTACGCCCTTGAAAACACTAGAAAACATAAACAAAAGTCTGGGTAACCCTGTTCCCTATGAATGGGAATGAAACTTGCGTGAGCTTCACGCTTTGCAAAGCGCCCTCGCGTGTTACCAGTATCTACCAGTATCAGGGGCGTGGCTGGCCGAAATGGCGGCCACATAGACCCTAATAGTAGAAGGAGCCAACCTTGCAAAAAACAATCCTGTAAGAACTCTAGGCTGTAGCCATTACACAGTTTACTGGGTCTCATTGACATTCCTAACTTTTAACATGAATAATCCGGCCTAAGATATAGGGAGGCTTTGGCTAATCCAGGACAAAGTCAAGGCAGCAAGGAGCAACAGAGATGTTAGGGCTATCCAAGAGAGCTACTTTTAGGGTCAGGACTCTAAGGGCTCAAATGGGGTACTGACAGACCTTCCCGGACCACAGAAGGTCACAGGATGGTATGCGTGTCTGGAGATGGGCTTCAACCATCTGACACCACGCATAAACCTAAAAGTTAGAGGATGTTGCCCCACAGAGGCTTCATCAATCGGGGCATCAGTAAACCCTAATTATAGAAGGAGTCAACCCTGCTGGGAAACATTCCTGTAAGAACTCCAGGACTGTAGCTATTGTGCAGTTACTGAGTCTCACTGGTGTTCCTCCCACCACAATGAAAAAGGTGCCACTTGAATGCATACAATTTTCTCGTGGATGGTGGTCTAGTGTTTAACATGGTCTCTACAACCTCGATTGAGAGGCTGGAATCTATGAGCTGGTGCCCCTCAGGGGCCACACTCACAGTTTCCATAGTTCTGGCCGAGGGTGATAAATGAATCCTCTGGCTTGAAACAATAAAGCCCTGCAAACAGGAATCTCCCAGGGAGTGCCATCCAGCAGAGATATTATCTCTGAGAACCAAACTTGAGCAGGCCAATTCGGTGCTACTAGCAGAAACTGTAGTACAATCTTGGTGAGCTCTCGCTAGAGCCTGTGGGAGCAGCGCGATCCGGGGAAAGGCGGGCAGCTTGTGGTCTCCTCGGAGGTGAACATGTCCACTTCTGCTTGGCTGAACCTCCGCCATAAGGACTCACCCACTTGTGGACAGAGCCTCCAATCCCTGGGCCTCATTCCCTGCCTCAACAGGATATCTGCCCCCACATTCCGGTTGCCCGGAACGTACATTGCTCTCACTGACAAAACTCTCTCTCCACCAGAAATAGTATATAGTAATAGTATATTTCTGCCAGAAGGGGCGTGAAGGTAATCCTCCCTGGTGGTTGATACAGAAGACCACAGCTGTATTGTCTAACACATGGTGATCTTTCAACTGAGGAGAAAAATTTCAGTGCTAGGAGTACAGCCCACACTTCTAGGTGATTTATATGCAACACTAGATGAGGGCCGATGCAAAGACTGTGAGGAAGGCATCTGACATTACTGTCTTGCGATAAGAGAGACCCCTAGAGTGTGACCCGGCTAGAAACCGGGAACACCTCCAAGTTCTCAGAGCATGTAGGATTTGCCACATGGCCCTGATTACCCGACTTTCAGCCACCACGGAATGGTCTCATGTGCAATGGGCCCAATTGTATAACGTCGGCTGCTGCTGCCATAAGCCCCAACAGTCTCTCGTAGAGACTGGAGGGGATGCCCAGACCTAATTGTATCTTGCTCAATGTTGATAGGATTGCCCTACACGTGTTGGGGATAGACACACCCTTATCCTATTCGAATCCCATATAACCCCCACAAAAGTCGCTCTTGACTGAGGTGCGATGGGATAAAGATAACAAAAGAAACCTATATTGATACGCATTGTCTCCAATCACCATCCTCAGGAACTTCCAGTGACTGGGCAATGGAATATGAGTTTTTAGATCTAGCATCACAACCAAATCCTTTAACTGAACTTTCCACACTGCCAGGTGGTCATTAGTGATGTTAACATTCCACAATTTGTTGGAGGGAAAGCATCATATTTTCTTTGCCCTGTGACAGCTCGCTGACCAGAGAAAACTGAAAACTCAGGAAGACTAGGGGAGCCCTAAAGGAATACTTGGGGCTAATTGCCCTAAAAACATGATACCTCCCTCCATAGCCCCTCAGGGCCGCTTCTTTTGCCTCCTCTGCACTGATTATCATTTTTAAATCAGGCCTACTAGCAGACTGTGGCTGCCCAGTCCCCCTGGCTTTCTACGGGGGGAAGGTGGGTCGCCACACTCGCCCTCTGTGCCGCCCTCACAATTCAGCAGGTCTGCATGGTAGGCCTGCAACACTGCCAATGCATACCCACAAGCAAGAACCACTGCCGCATAGGCTTCGCCAACCAACACCAAGGTTGTCTTATACAACTGGATGGCAAGTCAGCCCCCCTGGTTTTGCTGCCATTGATGGAGAGAGGTGGCTCGCAAGCACCTCCTCCACCTTCGGTATAGCAAAATAGCCATCCCCCATGATGGCCGAATAATCCAACGTCGTGAGGTTATAAACACGGCTTTCCCCAGAAGCGTGACACTTCATGGTGCACTACCTGGAAAAAAGGGGACTTCTCTGCAGTGTTAGGGAGTGCTTTCCCACTTGCACAGTTTTTATACTTGCTTTTACCAGTCTTCAACAATGGGTTAGTTCTACATCCCTAAATATAAACAAACTAGTAGCCTAGTAAGTATAACAATAGTGTGTCTCCAATGCATATTTGTATTTGTTTAGAACTCATTACCTGTTCATTCAAAATTATTTATTTCAAATTCTGAATGAACAGGTAATGGGTTCTAAACAAATTAATTATTTGTAATTAGTTACATCCTTAGATAGCACTAGTTAGTTGTGTTAGTTAGTGGTTAGTTTGTGTCTGTCTGGGGACATGTGAGCAACATACTAATAACACCTTACAGCAAATACTTTTAACAGTAGAAGAGTTTTTTTTAACATTGTAGGAATGTTCCATATGGAACATTACAGTCTGAAGCTGGAATTTCACTGTACAGCACCTAAAGGTGCAGCTTGTCACACTGCTCCACCTTCCAAAGTTAAATGCCAACGATGCCACTAGTCTACTCAGTCTGAAAATGTTGAGAAGCAACTGTGCTTCTAATATTCTGAAGGAAAAAAAAAGGAGGACACTGTTGCCACTGGTCAATTACCGTTGTTTCAATTACCTGGGTGTTTTCATTATCTTTATGTTCCTATCTATTTGTTGGATTTAAACTGTTGTGACAAACCAATCACTTGATGTGTTTAGACAAAAGCACACAAATATGGTTACTGAGCAATCACATTAATCCAGCAATATGATAGCAGTAGTTCCGTTGTAACATGAACAATAGGTAAATATTAATGAGCTATAAATTATTTAATGCAAGTGGAAACAGGAACTAACTTGTCTCTTGGACATTCTGCACCGTTAAATCTCACTGTAAATTGTTAAAATGCCTGATGTTTGATATATTATTAAATTAAACATTGCAATCATTGGCAAATTTCTTGGGTTTAAGCAGAATAACACACTCCATACTGTGCTGTAGGAAAATAATGCACTTCACGTGGGTAGTGCATAATACCTCTGGCGTGCATTATTTTTCAGTAATAACACGGTCTGTCATGTATTATGTAATATTCCTTACATATGAGATCATGACACTACTCACTCTACATGGTGACCACAAACAGCTTAGTTAAACACATTTATCAGGTGTAGTTTATGCTCCTACACTGTGTAATTTACACATGATTTATCCACATTCCAAAAAAATCGCAGGCGACATCGAAATCTTGTGTATGTTATGCCGAAATCTTACAGTGTAAGCCCAACTTAACCTTTAAACCTACTGACTAATTAGTGATCATGTTTTCTCTTAGGAGGAAATGCCAGTATGATGATGGTCATCATATTGATGTCCAATATACAGTAAATCTGATTGTTCTGAGGTTCTGTACTACATACAAGCTACAAGATAGTATTAAGCTTCAATTAAAAAATAGAAAACTACATTTTAGCAAGTTAATTTTTTTTTCCTGACAATACAGAAGTGTTGACAGACCTACAAAATCAATTATATTATAAAAATGAGTGGACATATCTGATATACAGTTTTTTGATCTATTCTTCAATTCTGTGATGGTTATAAGCACATGCAAACAGAGCAGTCACTGAAATAGAAAATATTCAAATAATACTGCGAAGACAGATCTTCGCAAAAGCGATGTTTTCCATGATTTCTATGTTTGATTTTGTTTGTCCATATGGTATTCAAGTAAAGTCCACTCATCTGATCAACCACTTACTGATTAACCTGGTATGATAACTATGATTCAGACTACTTAAAGTGTATATACAGTAATTGTACATAAAAGAGCTTTCAATTTGTTATTTCTGTGTATTACACCATGCTAAGCATTAATCAATCATAATTCTCAAAAACAGCATTTATCTTTGGTTTGCTTTGATTTTCCATTATACATTTGTTATAAAGTACTATTGCATAATTTGTATTCTTTGCTAAGTAATAATAATTCTTTGTCTCTTGAGGTAAATTCAAGTTTCACTATTAACTGCTACAGTTTGAAATGTCATATCTTCAACATATTGTGCGCTAGAGTTTTATCAGCTAAAACCCTTCACATCAACCAAATGTACCATTCAATTCAACGAATTCATTCATTCATCTTTATTATCCATTTTATTTTGGTCAGGGTCATGATGGATCTGGAGTCTATCCCGGGAACACCAGGTGTGAGGTGGGAATACACAGGGCACCATTTACCCACTCATTCACACACTCATTTAGACCTAGGGAAAATTTAGCATAGCCAATCCAGTTACTGACACTGGGCAGTGGTAGGAAACTTGAGCCCCTGGAGGAAACCCATGTGGACCCGGAGAGAACATGCAAAACTCCACACAGAGGGTAACCTGAGCTCAAGATCGAACCAGGGAACCTGGAGCTGTGAGCTGTGTCACCCAAAATTCAATTAAATTTTATTTATGTAGTGCGTTTAATAAAAGACATTGACACAAAGCACTTTTATAGAAATCGACATATACAGTGCCCTCCACTAATATTGGCACTCTTGGTAAATATGAGTGAAGAAGGTTGTGAAAACTTGTCTTTATTGTTTAAACTTTTGATTAAACAATTTTAGTGTATTTTTGTGATTTCTTGAACAAAATATCAAAAGATTAAACAATAAAGACAATTTTTCTTCTTTGCTTATATTTTACAAGGGTGCCAATATTAGTGGAGGGCACTGTAGATATAGATTGCTAATGCACAAGCCAGAGGTGACAGTGGCAAGGTAAAAAAAAAAATCCTTCAGATGACATGAGAAAGAAATGTTGAGGTAAACCAGACTCAAAATCGAATCTATCCTCCTCAGAGTGATACCTCCATCCATCCATTTTCCATACTGCTTATGCTACACAGGGTCACAGGGAGCCTGGAGCCTATCCTAGGGAACTTGTGGCGTGAGGTGAGGGACACCCTTAATGGGGAGGCCAATCCACTGCAGGGCACAATCGCACACACATTCACACACTACAGACCATTTGGAAATGGTCATAGCCCATAGCCTATGTCTATGAAGGTCTACGCATGTCTGTGGAGGAAACCAGAATAACCGGAGGAAGCTCCTAAAGCAGGGGGAGAACATGCACTCTGTGCACACAGGGCAGAAGCAGGATTTGAACCCCCAACAACAGAGGTGCAAGGCAAACGTGCTGACCACTAAGCCACCGTGCCCCTCCCTTCCCTGTAGGGATATAAAGTCAAACACTACTATTTGTTGAACCGATGTTTCTGTATGTGCATACTGTAAAGAAGTGTCCTGGGATGAGCTGAGGGCAGCATTTAACATTAATCTCTCAGGCTGATTTTAACTGGCAGTAAAGATCTGACACATTTGTTTTTTTGCAGAGGAGACTTAATTCATCTGGCACTCTAGATATTTGGCAATGACATGTTTCTGCTTATAAGCAGCAGGTTTTTAATCACACTAGGCCACACAACATGACTGACCTTTGATATCTTTCTAATGCAGTGAACAGTGTCTAGTATATTTCCTAAATGTCATTTCCTGGATTAAGGAAGCTGAAAATGGTAGTGCAAACTCAAAAACCTGCATCATCAAAATATCACTCTCATACTGTATAATATACGCCCCCCCCCCCCCCCCTTTTCCATCTCTCAGCTTTCTGATCTTTTATTTTCAGATGAATGTTCCCCTAGTGTAGATGGTAAGGTGATAAATCACTATGAAACAAACCCATCTTTTTCAACTTCAGAGATGACCTGCTCCGCAAGTCATGAAACCACACTACTCTCTCTCTGTTTCCCTTACTTTCTCTCCCGGTATATTTCACCCTCTATAAAATATGTCTTCTAAAAGGATGGCAAAAGAAAGAAAGAAAGAAAGAAAGAAAACTCTGAATTTTGCAGGAATATCTCTCTTCTTTATATGTATACCATGTCATGAAGTTTCCAAGACCCCAACCAGTGTAGCATAACAATATAAAATTCAACTGCATTGCAGTGAGTTTACAAGTTTCATAGGATCCTCCTTTTTTAAATTTCTGAATTCCTGAATCTTTCCGATGTTACGTTTTCATACAAGTTACTCCATTTTTCATCATGAATCTCTTGGTCTTTCTACTTCCCAAAATCTATCTGGTTTTAAACTGTCCACTTGACTTAAAATTATGTATTTAACAATGATGGTCATGTTGGTGACCCCAGCTTTGGATCGTGCACATAAAACCCAGTGTCCTAGTAAACAGACTGTGCAATTATGCCAACTGCATTTAGCTTCTGTGTGTAGGATTACTGTAAGATAGCATTTACTTCTTACTGAAGAGATGAGCCTTTGTGAACAAACAGAAACCTCATAGGCTTCCACAAGCAAACAACAACACACAAGTTGTATTATCGAACTGTCAAGAAAAGAGCTTGATATTTACAGAGCAATTTCTCAGCAAGCATCAGAGCAGGACACAAGGCAGATTTAAAAGTTTGGAAAGCCATATGAAAAGACTTGGCTAGTTGATGTAAGTAAACAGAAATACCGAGGCACTTAATGTTTAAAGTCGGCCTGTTTCATTTTTTATGAGGCATTCAGAATGCACTAAAGCTTGGGTCACAAAAGATACAGTCTTTTACGATGGTCATGGTGGAGACCATGATAAAAAATTCATGACAGTTTGAGTCAGACTGCAAGAGTCGAAGCTGTAGCGTACCCTCCATCTTATTGGTAGCAAGACCAAGCAAGCTCAATTTACCATGAAACCAAACTGTGGGGATTACATGTGTTCCTGTTATTCATTAACTACCAAAACCATAGACCTATGGGCTACTCATTAGAAAAAGATAGCACGACAGAAATAAAGCTAGCATTATTTTTACTATGTAGCTAGCTACCATACTTGTAAGAACTTGAATAGAAAATAGTATGCCCTGCGATGGATTGGCACCCTGTCCAAGGTGCACCCCGCCTTGTTCCCGATGCTCCCTGCGATAGGCTCCAGGTTTCCACATGACCCTGAAGAGGATAAGCGGTATAGAAGATGGATGGATGGATGGATGGATGAATAGAAAATTCACTTCATCAGTTAACTAAATGTTTGCCTCATAGAATGCATGAGAAATCATTCTGAATTTTCACTGAATAAATTAAACCTGGATAAAACAAGCAGACAAATGTCTTTTTTTTCAGTTACTGATACTGTATGTGCACTATTACTGGAAGCCAGAGTCAAATAAAACTGATTTTGATTTGATTACTGGGTGCTTGTCGTGCTACATACAAGAAAAAGTGCTAGCTCAGTGGTTAAGATTATGAGGTGTCACCTGGAAGATTTAAACCCTAGGAGTGCCTCTGTTTTAAGCGATCAACCCTTTAAACTCTCAATGCAGTAATTGTATAACATAATTAGAATGAGTTATTCAGCAACTCTAGCGAAACCAAAAGGATACACAGCTGAACCCTCAACCGATGCTCAGCACTGACCACAGATTTGATTCCACCTTGCTTATCTGAATCACCAACAACCCACAACTGTGACTATGTTTAGATGGACAGCAGTAATCTAATTATTGACCTTACTATGATTAAGATAATAACGGGATTAAGGTGTTTACATGAGTCGCTTTTAGAATACTTCTGTCATGTTCCCGTTTTACATGTTATAGAACATAATTAGATTAACAGCCCGCATCATTACGTCACCGCACCACGCCGTCCGACGTCCCTCCAGAATTTCACGTATCAACATACAGTTCGTCTTCATTATGGTACCGTATACAGTTTTGGGTGTTTTTATTAAATTTTTTTTACAAACTCTTTAAGTGCAGTTAATTATTTGTCATGCTATACGTGCTAATAGACAACTGCTTGAAGCCATGGGCTGCATCTCAAACCGCGTACTTACCGTCTATATAGTAGCCGAGATACATGTATTTTTCCCCACTACAGGCTTATAGTAGGGAAGTATGCGGTTTGGGACGCAGCCGAACTCTCTTGTTCGCCGTAAAATGTTTAGAACTGCTGTGTGTGATCGTGTCCTGTTGCAAAATACGGTGAAAACTCTCACACGACGTTCATAATGTGATTAAGATGTTTACATGTCTGTAATACACGTCCATAATGCGACTAAAACAGGAGTACTCCACCTGTCTTAATTCGATTAGAGCTTAATTCGAGTATAACCTTAATTAGATTTTGGTAAGTAAAAATTGCTGTTTACATGGTAGTTTCTTAATCAAAGTATGGTCTTAATCGGGTTAAGAGTGGATTATTGTTGTCCATGTAAACGCAGCTTGTGTTAGCTCCAACAACCCAGAGCAAAGCATGATTTTTTTTTTTTTTATCACTAGCTTGCTAGATAACGTTTGAGAAAATTCTGTATTGGATCCATTCATATAACTAGCTATTAATAATTAAGCAGTCATTTTTGTGGTAGCACATTATTGCTGTGTTTGGAAATTACATTTTTATTTTAATTTAATCTTTTGCAACTGTTGCAGGCATAGTTAAAGATGGATATTTTTAATATTCAATCTCAAGACATGGTGCTGTCTGTAAGAAATAATGTTCCCTGAAACCAATGGGTGATTTGTCAGTCAGTCAGTAAGGAAGATTGGCTCTATGGAATGGCATATAGTAAATATGGTTTGATTTCCACCATGCCCACAGCTATCAAGGGAAGAAGTCCAATCTGTCAGTCTACACAACTAAAACAAATCACAAAAACTAACGGTACTAAACAGGGGAAGTGGTGGCTTAAGGCATTGGACGATTGACTGTAAATTCATACATTCAAATCTTGGACTGACCAAACTACCATGCTTGGATCCTTACGCAACACTATATAACCTTCTTATATTGTGTCTTATATTGTTAGTCACTTCACAAATTGTCAGCCAAATGAACTAAACATATATTTCCTTGTTGCTGAGGTGATATCCTGAAAAGGCACTCTTTTTATAAAAAATTCTTTAGTGTATATCAATTACATGGCAACGTGAATGTTGAAATTATTTAAGGTAAAAGATTGGACCTTAACTATCATGCTTGCACATTTAGCTTTTGGAGTAATACCTTAGGTATATTACATGCACCATTCCAGGTAAAATATACAGTCAAATGGAACTGTATAGTTTAACACCCTAATTTCTAAGCATGTAGCTGCGCTGGAACATTGCTGACATGTCACAGAACATACAAGACGTCATCCACCGGTGATTCATCCTGTCCCATTGATTTCGTTATCAAAAGAGAGCAAATACAACTTGTGACCTCTGAAAATCTGCTCAAGATTTTGTCTGCGACAAAGAAACCCGGACAGTCTGACCCAGTTCTTAGCGATTTCACATCATATTTCCTCAAGATTTTCCATTTCATTATTGCCCTACTTCCCAGAAATGTTTTTATAATCCCTGCATCAGATTGAATCACCCTGTTTGGAACAAATGTACGAATCCGGATTGGTCAGCAAACATAAAGGCTACATAAATTATATAGTCGATGACATATACAGTATAAGCAGAGCTTACCTATACACTGTGGTAGAGGGCTGTCCCAGGCTCTTCTCTCCCCTCTGAGACATGTCAGCACCTCATTACCCTTTAAGGTATATCCAGGATCACAGCTGTACGACACTGTGCTTCCTGCAAAGTGACCCTTGTCCTCGAGCTTATAGCCAAACTGAGGCATGCCTGGATCCTCACATTTCACCAGATCAAAACCTGAGAGAGAGAAAATAAGAGTGAAATAGAGATTCAGTTATCCTCCTACCTAAAACATGACCTCTGCCATTATGTGGTAAGATTAAAACCTGTTACAGGAAATGAGGGAGAACTGAAAAATATCTATTCACAACAAAATCACTCAAAGCAAATCTCACTCATGCACGAGTTAATGTGTGCTGCTGCTAGTGAGCCCTCTATTATTCATGCTGACCTGTAGTTGCTATAGAGAGAGCTTGTAAGAGCTTGAACAGATGAGTGTACCTATCGCAATGAATACAGTTTATATGATACTACTGTAATAATTGACACAACAGGTTCATGACAGCATGTACATCGTTATCAGACTGTAGAAGCTTTTTTCTTCTTGAATAGAGATGTTTTCACACTTCCATTCCAGACAAGAAATCAGTTCAAGATCCAGAGAAACAAGGTTGCATTGTAATGCTTTACATTAAGGTTCCCATGACTAATATTTTTAACTATTATAAACTATGACCATTAACATTATGAAATAACATGACATGTTATAGTCAACGACAGGGTGGTGTGATGCCACCAAGAAGTTGTTTATTTTCTAATAACAGCACTTCTTGAAGTGTTTTATTCCTCTTATACTACAGCAATTTGACAATGGTAACTTTAAAAAAATATATATTATAGAATGGCTTAGTTTCCTTTATAACCCTTTGTAGTTATGTTTAATGTAGTGGAACAGGCACAAAACATGATAGTTCCTGTTATCACTTAAATTTTAACAGCTACCAATAGTCATTCTCTTACAAGGCTCCATATTTGCTGTCTGTTGAAGTTAATAATATAAAAAAGGAAGTGAAAACCTATGGTCATTAAATTATAGAATGCTACTAAAATCAATTGAACTAATCCTAACCCTAAACCTAATTCTGGTACTGGCCATTCAGCATCAGTTATGACTTTTACTAATTAACCACCACAGATATATTACTCAATGCATTAATTCTTATACATCATATTGGTTACTTATTGTTAAAGTTTATGGTTGATGCTGAACCGTTAATTTTAACCAATGCAGTAAATGGCATTTCATTTCATATATAACATTTCATCATTTGATAGGATGTAGTGTGTCTGGTGACGCATAATAATTATTCCGAGCACATCCACTGCCACTCACTGGTGAAGTGCAGCTCAAAACCTTTGCTGGTGTTCTCACTGTTACTGATAAACTCCAGCCACATAGTGCTGGATGTGCTGTTCAGCGTCACTTCCATTAGCTCTGTGCCCATGAAGACACCGAGCAAACGAGCACGGTTACTGCTTCCATCATACACCTGGAACACAGATATACAATCAAGAGCAAAGGACAATATGAAAGTAAAAACAAAAAATGCAATTTATAGCAAGTGAATGATCAAATATTATACAATAAAATATAAAAAGTGAAAAAGGAAACCTATGGATAATGTCAAATCCTTGATTTTTGCCTTATTTTGAAATTCTATTGCCCCCCCCCCACCCCCCCCACACACACACCATTAGCATGTCATCATCCTCCAGGCGGAAGTCTCGAGCCCGAAGCTGAATGCCTTTGCCAGGCTGGGTCTGGATGGAGTAGATGCACTCGTGATTGTTGCCATAGTAGCCAGGGTAGTTTGGAGACAGGAGGACGCCTTGTTTCCCAGTCACAGAGGAACCGCATTCAGCTGAACACAGACAGGATCAAATGATACATGATGCTTGAATGGGACATGATCCAAACTAATACAACACAAACATGCATGCAGAAAATTCATGGTGGAAAACAAGACGGGAAACCGATAGCATTTGCACTGCTTTATTTGAATATTTAAATTGATAGTCCATAGTGATTTTACATTTTGTTCTTATTACACCAACGGGTACCTAATGAAATATTCTGCTTATCCTTTTCCATTAGTGTGGTGAGATAAAATCTAAAATAATGACTCACAAGGGGACAGGATAAGTAATTAAATCAAACTCTCAATTATTTTATCTTTACTTGACCTAGTTTCACAAGCAATATAAACAAATAATCAAAAAGCATCAACCACACAGTATATTTGCCAAGAAAAAATATAGAAATTGCATTTCCATGCCTCTACTAAATGTCAAAATCCTAATATAAACCAATTACTTTGTAGGTTTAACACCAGCAGACATTCTGCAAATGAATGTGTATCTAGAATCTGGCTTATACATATCAATTGCCACAAATACGTTTTCTTTTTTGTATTTTAGATCAAATTAAGAAGTTTTTAGCAGTTTAACACCCTGCACTTGCTTAGAATAAACCACTACCTCTGTGAGCATCTGATATGATGTTACTGCTTTGACAGAAGCTACAGGTTTGTGGGGTGGTATATGTGTGAATATAACTGCCAATATAATACATAAACAACACATTTCTTTACTCACTAAACTAGTGCTTCTGATTGAGGGAAAGTGCTGAAAAGCATGCAGTTTAATTAGTGAATAAAGCAAAATAAAAAGCATGTGACCACCTACCAACACACCTTGGGAGAGGGGAACTCCAGACCCGCCGCCGCCCCCCTAAACACACCACCTTTGCCGGCCCCTCCAACCGGTATCCAGGAAAGCAGGAGAAGAAGAGAGCATCACCTACGCCAAACTGCAGCCCCTTACGAGTACTGAAGGGAGGCACGCCAGGGTCTTCACATGGCTCTAGATCATACTCTACAGAAATGGAAAAGGACAGGCATGTTCACTCACTCACTCCTATTTAGTTAGTGTTTTATCCTGTCAGGATCAAGACTATCCCAGGAACGCTGAGAGTGTAGCAGGAGTACACCTTGGATGGGCAACACGCAGTTCAGTTCAGAGAAAAAAATCACCTAATTATCTTGCTCTACCATATATTTTTGATATCCAGAAAAGAGACATAAGTACATCAAGGCTATTTTACTAAAAAGAGCTCTATTGGGCAGATTTCGAAAATAAGAGCTTCTGAGACCTCAATACCTGAGAAGGTGATGTTGAAGCCCTCGTAAGACACAGAAAAATCAGAGAGGAAGCGGATCTGAGAAGTGTAGTTCCCGAACAGACCGGCACTCAGAGGAGGAGGCAGGATGGAGCCGGTCAGCCTCCAAAGCGGCTGAGAAAAACTACCATTCTCTGTCACCAGGAGACAGTCATGAGGGCTCTCCAAATGAAAGGTGTGGAAGGTGAACTGGACACCTGTGGAAAAAAGAAGGTGATAAAACATAAAGGTATTTTCTAATAAGTATCAATTTAAATTGAAAAGAATGGATAATTTAAAAGATTGCCCCCAAAGCTGAAAGCACATTTACCTTTGCCATGTGAGGTCTCGATCATCCAGGTACAATTGAGGTTGTGGGGGTAGAAGTCTGGAAAACCAGGCGACAGAATAGTGCCCGAGTTTCCCTGAATAAACCCGCCACAAAGTGCTGGGTAGAACGGGAGTATCATTTAAAATACAGCACCTCTCTCAGCTTTCACAATGCATTAAAACGAGTTTACAAGACTTGCCCTTCTAAAGGACATAACCATATGGAGGCAAATTATTCCTATCATTACCCAAAGGGAAAAATCAATAATGGCCTTAAAGCATTTACGGTGGTATAAGAGCAAAGTTGGTGGAAAAGGTAGCTCCAATCTTTCTAGTATGCTGCTGAAATAAATGTCCTATCTTTAATGTGTCCTTTTCTTATATGTGTAGATATTTTATATGAAAGAAACCAGACTGTACCATCACAGCTGGGAAGGGGACGATTCCACTGGAAGTTGGGCTCGCATTCTAGCGGCTCGGGGTCACTGAGGGTGTATCCTGCATCACAGCTAAAGGTCACAAGTGCGCCCACATAGAAATCATTGCCATGGCGTTGACCATTGACTGGAATCCCAGGATCAACACAGTGGTCAGACTGCAGCTGCAAGGCTATAGGAGAGATTTCACAAGCAACATTTTTGAAAGGGTCTAAAGTACTTTGAAGCCCTAAGCGGCCATTCATTTAATTTTCTCGTGATCTCCACTTAACAAACAGTTGTTTTCTTCTGATCTCAACTTAATATTCTCGTGATCTCGACATAACAAAAATAGCTCTATGCCTGTCAGTGATCAATGATCATGAGAAAACAACTTTTATGTCGAGATCACAAGAAAATTAAGACGTGATCACTAGAAAACCACTTGTTATGTTGAGATCATGAGAAAATTAAGTATTATGAAAAATAATTATGCATAGCCTGTTAGGACGTCCGTACAAAATACATGCAGCTGGCATGCAGATTTCTTCCTGTTAGTGATAAGTATAATGAATACAATGGTCAATCACATCACATAAATGTTTTGCACTATATATATATATATATATATATATATATATATATATATATATATATATATATATATATATACACACACACACACACACACACACACACACACACACACACACACACACATATATATATATATATATATATATATATATATATATATATATATATATATATATATATATATATATATATAATAATATTATATATATATTATAATATTGGCAGTCTCTTCCTTTCCAGAGATGCTCATATAAATACATGACTCTTGTACACAACTTGTCTGTATAATATGATCAACTCAGCAATTCTCAATAATTGAACTCAAGCTGAGATTTATGGAGCAACAATGACAACAACAACAATAGGTTAAACCACATGAGTCATACATAAAATGCCAGCTTATGATATTAGCTCCAAACAAACTGCAGCATTTGTGAGTATCCATGTATGAAATGTGAGCATTCAGATTCAGCATTCGCGTGTGAGTGCAGTTGTCAGCTTTTTCTGTTCACTAGATCAGGGTCAAGTGTAGCCTTTGACTAACAGTAAAGCATGGAGTGATCATAAATATAATTAAAGGGCTCTAATAACATAATGCTATATGTTACAGATATCAATTGTTACCCAAAAAAGGTCAAATATCGGTAATATATTAAAAAAAATTATATTTTGTGGTGAAAATTTCCAATCATATTTTAACAGATTCACACTAGTCATACTCAGTAGTATTATACTCTTTTACTGTACATCACAGTAAACCCAACAGTGTCCCGGCTAATATTATAACAGACCTGTGGCGATAAAATAGTTCGTTTGTTTATAATGATTGAAAATGTCTGAGAAGTTGATTTCCATTCTTCTAGAGTAGTGCTAGAAAAGGTTAAAGGAACATATTACGTGTAATTTATATAAAAACGTGATTTCATTTCTAATAATAAAATTCATTTAAACAAGTTTCTGTTTACTAGATTGAATTATGTAGAGTGAGTGTGCTCAATTAACGTTGTATTTTATTCCAGTAAAGGTGCAGTTCTCAGTTTACAAAAGCAAATTTTGTTAAAGAAAATTCAATGAGCATTTTTTTTTCAGTGTAGTTTAATGTCTACTTACTTTCATATCGGATCCGGAAGCCAATGTCTGAATGGCTCTTGTCCGTCGAAAAGAGCAGGTACAGGAAGTTGGAGGTGCTAATGAGAAACTGAGGCACTTGGGTACCTTGGTAACTACCAATGAGGGGCGAAGAGGGATAGCGCCCATCCCGCACCTCCAATACATCATAGTTAACCTCTGTTCGAAACCTGTAGACATGCAAATATGAGATAGCATGATTGAAATATACCAATATATAATTTTTTTCTATGTTTACGTACCTAATATAAATCTACAGCTATATAACACCAAAATAAAGCAATATTAAAACTATGAGCTAGTAATGTTCAGACATTGAACATACTGAGCATGTATGATTCTGCTGAAGCCCTGCTGTTATCCACATTCACATGCAGGAAGAGCAGCTTCAGATCTAAGCCTGAGGATCCTGGTGTCAGATGAATAAATAATCAACAGAGGCACATACGTGCATGTGGATATTCATTTGTGTTCATGAGGGAGCCTAAGGCTGCAATAGTTCTCACCCCGGCATATTGAAAATGTGCTTCACTCCATTGGGAGTATACCATTTACAAGGCGAGAGAATTAGTTTGTATGACTATATCAATCTGTTTGCCAGTACACTTGCTTGTGCACTAATCAGTGTAATGAATAAAATGTGCTATTTCAGAGACAAGTCAGCCAAATGGAGCAGAACACCATGTTTTATTGATGCTACATAAAATCAAAGAACAACCATTTTTTGTATTCATTTTACATGGAGAGCTGTCAATCATGCTAATGGGAGCTTTGAGTAAAAATTGTTCCATGGCACAGAGGATTTGTGCACAGCTTTTGAAATGCTCTTTTTTTCTGCAGTTGACTATGGAAGATGTCACTTGCAAAATATGTACTGCATTTTGTAGCATTCATAGAATTACAGTATTTTAAATAATTTTTAAAAAGGCATTATTATAACATCAGCAACTCATCTGAATCTTACTTGTCAAAGATGATCTTGATTGGGTATCCAGGTGGAGCCTCGATGATCCACTCGCAGTTGAGAGCCTCTTTATATAGCTCAGGCCAGCCAGGGGACAGAATGATGCCGCTGGGGGCTTTCAAATCTCCACCACATGGAGCTACAAAATTGACAAACAAAACCAAGCTGCTGCTTTGTAGAACAACCTTAATTAACCTTCAGCAATTCCAACCCAGTCTCATAGAAAAAAAACAAAACAAACTTATTTGCATCATCTTTTATACATTGAATATCAATGTTCCGTTCACAAGCCTATGATGCATAGTACCATATCAGACTTTCACTCGACACTCAAAGCATAAACTAAATGCATAAAGTCTGCCCTTTTCACAACATATGATCAGACTTAGAAGGCTCATGAAATAAGTCTCTGATACACCACCCTGTTGGTATTATTTCCCTATAACAGCACAGTCCTAACTGTTTTATCCCTTACATAAATGGTCCATACTGATAAACTAATTTCAGTTAATTAACCTGATGATTCTACAGGGTGTCCCAAAAGTCTCCATATATAGGGAGCTATAAAGACCAGCACCATGTCGGTTGTGCCTTCGTCAGTGGATGTTCATGGAGGGCCACTTCTCGGTTGGTCTGCAACACTTACATTCTTTTTGAATTCGTTCATACGTTTGGCAACACTGTCGTGTGTGATGTGCTTGCCATGTTTTCTGTTAAAATCCATCACAACCTTGTGATAGCTTCCTGATTCAGCCATGATAATGATTTGTATGAAAAATTTTGGAAGACAGTTTGCTAAAAAGTGTTAATTTCCCCTTTGTATGGAGACTTTTGGGACACCCTGTAGTTGGCACTCTATGGCACTCTAAAAGCAGTCGTCAGTTTATGTCCACGGACATAATGACTGCAGAAAAGAGTTATCTTGCTATATAACTATGCAAACTATACTAAGAAAATATGCATCTTACAAAGACAGTATGAGACTGGAAAGGATCAGCTCTTGCTGCCTTTCAGGTGGATAATTTCCTCAGATCACACTGAAGGGCATCTATGACACTGCACCATTCCTGGCCTCAAATAATTTACACTTGCCACAGTGGTGGATTTCATTTGATGAGGAGACCTGTATTTTACTAACTACACACTTTTCTTCACATAAAATAAAAGCGTGCAAACAACCCATAGCCAAGTGTATAAAATATGGCAAACATACTCAACAACTCACTACTCTCCCTACCTCTGCAGCAGACGGAGCTTCTTAAATAAAAGTTGGAAGGTGGATTTACACAGTGCGTATTTCATCTCCATATGCACATCTGGAAGACATTTTTCCCACCAGATATTCCTGGCGAGCTGACATTGCAGTAGCACATGTGAATATTGTTTATGTGTGTGAGCATCCTACTGTACTTTATGGAACAATATGCCTCATGAGAGATTTTTAATAGAGATATTTACAGGGTATACTAGGGTGTATCAGGACTCCTTTTTAATATCAGGATAAAAACGGTCATTTTTAGACAAATTATTTGTGAATGACAAAGAAGAAGAAAACGTATCGCCAACACCCAAAGTTTAAATAATCACAAGTGTTCAGTATGGGATTTATAATTTATGTGTTAGTTATATAAAATTGGATTTCAGTTTATAGAGGTTGACATAGATTTTTTTTAGATTCTAAAAGATTCATAACACGGACTTGAATAATGCTTATGAAAGGCAAAATATATAGCTTAACAGTTTACACAGTGCTTATTAACCACTTATTTCCATGTAATATTGAGTCTATTACATAGGCAAAGGCTGACAGATTACTCCTGTTTAATTCATAAGAACACTGACCTTCACAGCGTGGCACAGCATTGTCCCACACCACGTTGCCATCTTTGAGGATACAGGATATGGTCTGGGAGCCATGGGTCTTCACAAAACCCTCCTCACACAGGAAAGAGATAGAACTACCCAGCTGCAAATTCTCACCAAAGCGCTTCCCATTGACCGGCACTCCAGGATCGGGGCACTCATTGTGGCGAAATGCTGAGGAAGAGACAGAAGGTCAAACAGGTCAAAGAAAACATCAGAAGAATAGTAAAAAGACTTACGTGTGACAAACGCTTTGTGGACACAACCTATAACTATATAGTAAGTAGTGCTGTAGACTGTGGGCAGCTCATGCAGATTTGGCAGAATGACCAACCGCCTGTCTTTGCAGAATGTAATTTTGCTTGACAAACTGATGCATGAGTAAATAGTGCCATCAGCCCCTTCAGCGGAAAACACCATTATGACATGGATTGTATTCCAAAGTCATGAATAAAGGTGACAGAATCATCTTGTGGCCATTTGTATATAAAAAGGGCTGTGATTTGATGCTCACAGCGCAAAGATGTCTGGATATATTTCTCTACTCAGTATTAGGCAACCTGCAAAATCCTGGTTGGATTTTCTACTATATATAGTTCTGAAAATTGTTGAACTGGAATCTCTTTTGCATGTATTTCAACCAGAAGTAAAATTATAGCATTTCAGTTATCTTTAAAAGTGAAAATAGAGAAAATGGGGCTTTAAAGAATTAATTCCAGCAGTACTGAACAAAGCTCCACCTACCTCTATCTAATCTTTCTTACGGAAAATATTAGTAAAATTAAAAAAATGATTAAATTGGGATACGAGTTCCCATTTGATTATCAGCATCATCCACATCAGTCTCTGTCTCATAACCTGAGGTAAAAGTCGCTTGCAGCATTTAAACACGAGCCTCATCATCTAGATCGATCCCTGTTCGTGCTAAAATCAGCGAGGAAATAATTGCTGATAAATCTATTCAATTCCGTTGGATTCATTTCTTGTTACTGTCTTCTGATTTAATTATTTAAACATTTTAAATGTTGGCCCCTCTCATCTGTAAAGTGTGTGTAAATGCTCTTCTCTGTTTTTATAATGATGTTATAGTGCAATTGCATTTTGACAGCTGGTAAATCATCACAATCTGAATTGATTAGATTTAGGTCCATTTCACTATGGTATGGTATGTAACTATCCAATACACTTGAACAAATCATGAGAAAATCACACTCAGCTAGCTAGGTTTTAGACATCTTTAGGCAGACTGACAGCAACAAGGAAGCACAGTTACAGCTTCTATCTGACAACTGATGCTAAAACTAGTTTCAACTAAAAATCAAGCAAGAAACACTTACCAGCTACTGTTCGCCTGGGTGAATAATCGCTTTTAATACAAAGTCATAGCATGATATGTTTACATTCACAGCATTTTTAATTATATTGTTACTCTTTTTACCTATCTTTTGCACTACCTGTTATATCAGACACCATAACTGTGTACTGGTCGGTCCCTTACTGTGCCTATTGTCCTGTTTTAATAGTTACTGTACTGTTTTGTGTTGTTTGCATACGTTTGCATGTGTACTTTATGAAAATTGTGGTCTTATTTAGTTCTATGCTGTCTCATGTAGTTAGGGTGTTGATTTATGTAGCACCATGGTCATGGGGGAACATTGTTTAGTTTCACTGTGTACTGTACCAGCTGTATATGGTTGAAATGACAATAAAAGCCACTTGACTTGACTTAACATGACCTTTGCAGGCAGACAGCCAAGGCAAGGTTAGAAAGCAATGTAAATACTGTATATTCATCACCTGTATGTTATGCATCAGTTGGTCCAATTCAACCATGAATCAACCCAACTGAACTTTGGAGCAAAAGGAAAATACAAACAAACAAAAAGAACAAAAATTGCACAAAATGTTTTAGTCTTGCATATATACCGTATATATTATTATTTAATTACTAACTTTACATTCACTCTGTATTTTCATGTTTGCTTGATTTACCAAAGTTTTCCTCCATATTGTAGACCAATATTTGCAACATGTACAAGATGCAAGATGTTTTTAGCCCAGCCCATGTGAAACTCTGCTAAAGGTATCAGATTCAGGCTCATTAAATGGACTCATAGGAGAGAAAGCATATTTAGATCTGTTAATGATATATATATATATATATATATATATATATATATATATATATATATATATATATATATATATATATATATATATATATATATATATATATATATGGGTTACCTTAAACTGTGTCAAATTCTAATTTTACCTTATGATGTAAATATGTATGTCTTTAACACCAAATTTTTGTTTTGAATACCAACGTATCATCCTTATTTAAAATTAGGTTACATACAATTTTGCACACACAGTATTAAATTTTGCTAAATAGCCTATATAGGCATAAATACAATGGAAACATTGTGTGTGTGTGTGTGTGTGTGTGTGTGTGTGTGTGTGTGTGTGTGTGTATGTGTGTGTGAGAGAGAGAGAGAGAGAGAGAGAGAGAGAGAGAGAGAGAGAGAGAGAGAGAGAGAGAGAGAGAGAGAAGTTGGAGGAAGCTCGTTTTAACGAGGACACAAGTGATTGTAATTGTGAAATATTAAACCAGCTCACATTTTCTGAAGAAAAAAACCCCACCTTAGTTGAGCGGTCACTGAAGAGACTGTCAGTCTGAAGGAAAGGATTGAAAATTAAAACTAAGAAGCATTCTAAAGAAGTTAAAATAAGCTAATAGATCTGAAATTGGGAATCTGTGACACTGTTTAAAACTTGCAGTCAATGAACAACATCCAAACTTCTTGTTAATCCAAGTTGTTATTGTAACAAAATGTGATTCTACCATAGTAGTCTGAAGGGGTTGAATACTTATGCAAGCAGCATCTCTCCCTCTCTCTCTCTCTCTCTCTTTCTCTCTCTCTCTCTCTCTCTCTTTCTCTCTCAACCTGTCTGTCTTCACCTCACAAGTTAGAAATGTGGTAGAACCTCAGTCTGATTTGCAGCAGTCAAACAGGCTGCGTATCTCATCCATTACTATCACTCACATTTATTAAAGTGCCAGCTAGCCTTCCAGAAGAGTTTGCCATCCTCTTAATGAGTGATGGAAGCCTCCCATTTCTTCACAAAACAGGAGCCATATCGGGAGTCATATGATGCTGAATCACCTTTCTACATCTTTAATTAACCAACTTTGCTTAATTTCATTATATACATCATCTACTTGGAATGACAAGTAAGTTATTAGACACACACATCTACTACTTAATAATCTGGAAATTCAGTGTATATTAATTATTAATCAAAACAATAAACCTTCACCTAAAACACCTACAACACCTGCTACTAAGAATGTAATGAGGACAGTGATGGTGAAGAAATATCCAGACAGATGATTAAGTGCAGATACAAGTTACAATGGAAAGTAGTATAACTGCAATAATCCTGCTTTGGGAAGTCAGACAAATTCAGGGCAAGGCAGTCTCTTGATCTGAAAATAACAACAGTGAAAAAAAAAATGCTCAAATGTTCAAACATTTCCTAGTTACTGCAGTGCAAATGCAAATGCACACTAGCTGAATTGTATTAAGGGCAGGATTTCGAGAATGCTGTTCATTGCGCATGGCTAAAAAGCTGAAAACCATAGCACAAATACATTCTCAAACAAAAGAACGTAGGGACAGAACGAGTCACCAGTTTTCAGTATACACAAAACTCACATGACCAACTACAATGAGGGCATAATTTCAATTCATCTTAGCCTCCATTATGCCAGTTTTCCACAAAGTTATTTTTAACCTACAATCTAACTACAGTTGGGTGATTCCAGAATTTGTTTGCCATTTGTAACCTGCAAATTTCACAAAAATAACTTGAATATATGCCTTTCAAATCAAATTAATACAAACTACAACATGTTAATAACTACAGTTGTGTTAACAGGAAGTTGCATCATCTGAATTCCCTGAAGATCATGAGAAGAAATGGGTCTCTCATTCTTTTTTTTATTTTTTTTTTATTTTTACATAGTCACTTATGCAAACTGCTATCCAAATTTGTATATATAATGTGTGTGTGTGTGTGTGTGTGTGTGTGTGTGTGTGTGTGTGTGTGTGTGTGTGTGTGTGTGCGTTCTCATGGTCAATGGTAGTTAAATACATTTTTAAAACTCAACCCTGTTAATTTCAACCCTGTTACTCAATGAAGAGCAATATGTAGCCACTGTTACCAAAGAAACCTTGTATAACAATTATACTGCTGCCTGAGATGGGTGATCAGTTTTTTTTTTTTTTGTTTTTTTTTTTTTTTGTTAAATGCCTCTTACCTTTTGTTTAATTTGAAATTATTTTTAAAAAATAAATAAATAAATAAATAAATAAAATAATAATTATAATAAAAAAGGTTACACAGGCTAAATGGCACCCCCATTGTGAAAGCACAGACAAGAGAAACAGTAGGATGAACAAGGACTTACTGGTAAAGGTGATGTTGAAGCCACGATCAGTATATGTGTGATCAGTGAGAAACTCCAGCCGTGCTACATGTCCACTTGTGGTGATGGGCGATGGAAGAACATCTCCAGAAAAGCTTCCCAAAATGGGTGACTCAGCCTTTCCCCCGTCTTTGATGGACAGGAAGTCAAACTGCTTTTCCATGCTCAGGTCATTGAAGGCCAGGTTGATCCTGCTCTCAGGCTTAGCGATGATCAGCCACACGCAGTGCATGTTGTTCCCATACTCCTGAGGGTAGTTCGGTGAAAGCAGAACTCCAGATGGTGTAGTGAAATTGAAGAAGCATGAGACTGAGAAATGAGAAAAACAGTTCACAAACTTTCAAGCACCACTGTAAATATAACAACACAAAATGGCTAACCATCTAACTAGCATAGCTATTGTTACTGTAGCTAACTAGCATTAACCAATAGCTAACTTAGCTAACATTAGTTGGCTGACATTAACCATAGATAGCTAAACTATACTGTCTAAGGTATCTGTTGTTAACTAATTATAACTGCTCGCTAACTCATATACTAATGTAAGCTAAATAACTAACATACATAACATAGCTCTGTGATAATTACTAGCTAAAGTATACTGTAGGGTGTTAGCTAATTAGAACTGCTAGCTAAATTAGCTAATGTTAATCAACTTATAACTATTAGTCAGTAGTCAAATAACATTTATTTAAGTACCAACTTGTTGCTTGCTGCAAGCTAACATTCAGCTAAAGTGTTGGTCAGATAGGTTCTATTAATGTTAGGTGGAAGTTTGTTAGTGAAAATAAATTGCATGGCATTTTGTACTGAAGGTTTCTGTTATTAAATGAATTGAATATTAGATTAGTTGTAGAATAGATAACCTTATAATAGATGATATCTGAATCTGTGTCACGATCTGAGAGGTAAAATAAAATAAGACCACTTCAACCAACTACATACTCTTGTACTTACAAAGGCACTTTTGAGGACAGATGCTACATTCTAGGTCTTTATCTCTTCCTCCATTCCTCTCAGATATGTTTAAATATATCCTTGTTATAAATGTGGATGTGTGTATGCAGGTCTCATCATCACTATGTATCAAATGTGCTTTTCCCTCAACTTTACACCTCTCCTACAACATCAGGACTCATTTGCATGACCTAATTGCTGATGCTGCAATTACTAACATTATTTATTTGACACTAAGGACCAAATATAGTACAGTGGATGAATATTTCAATTAAATTTGAATGTGTAACATGGATTAAATGTGAGTTTGTTCAAAAGTCACTGACTGAAGGTGAAATTTTGTCAGATGTTTAAGTGCAGAGACATTTATTGACATTTGCATAGTAACTCATGACACTCAGTAGGCTAATCGAACAGATGTAAATGATTCGTGATGAAGTGGTAATTGAATGCATTAGACTGCTTTTACACTAGAGACTTTTACATAGAAAAAGTGCTGGCCAGAACACCCTTAAGATGAAAAAAAGCAGTTCTGTGGCATACTGTGACCACAACAATGTTGTTAGATATTTATCTAGATTTATTATGATTAGATTTATTATTATTATTATTATTATTATTATTATTATGAACAAAGGTTGAATTGATTTCCCAAAATTTAGCTTAACTTTGACAAGAAAGAGGCTTTGTGTTCTGCACTGAAAGCTCTCCAATTTGACAAAATTTCCAAACTCTTAAAAATAATTATTTTCCTCTCTCTAATAAAACCACAATATATGTTCACCATGTTTGCTCTCCTCTCTTGCTGCCCAAACCAAGACCTTATTGGTTGGGTGAATAAAAGTGCTTGATATCATGCTGTGTTTTCTCTTAAAGGTTTACAACCCTCCGTCCATTTTCCATACTGCTTAACATACACAGGGTTGCAGGGCAGCCTGGAGCCTATCCCAGGGACCTTGTGGCACAAGGCAGGAGACCTGGACCTATTGGATGGCACAATCACACAACTATACAGACTACGGACAATTTGGAAAAGCCAAACGGCATACAGTGCATGTCTTTGGACTGAGAGAGAAAACCAGAGTACCTGGAGGAACCCCCCAAAGCAAAGGGAGAACATGCAAACTCTGTGCTCACAGAGCAAGGGCGGGATTAAGGCAGGATTCGGGGTATTCAACCCCATAGGTTTTGATGTAAAATAAAGCTTTGTATGAACGAGAAAAAGCACTTACACACACAGCTGGGTTTCTTGGCTGACCACTGGTTGTTCTTTTGACAGGTGATGTTCTTTTTCCCGACCAGCTCAAAGGCAGGTAGGCATTCAAAATACAGTCTGTCCCCATGCCTGAAGCCTGTTCCTTCTCGCTTGCCATAGGCTGGAATCCCAGGGTCTCCACATCCTCCCTGGTCGATTTCTAATATACAAAGCAAAGAAACAAGTTGTAAATTGTGTTTATGAAGCAGAGAAGCTTTCATCATAACCCATCATTAAGCTGCAAACACAACCACAATTCCGAAAAAATTGGGACGCTGTGCAAAATGTAAATAAAAATAGAATGCAGTGATGTGCAAACCTCATACACCCATATGTTATTTACAATACAACATAGAAAACATATCAAATGTTTTAAATGAGGAAATTCACCATTTTAAGGAAAAATAAGGTCGTTTTTAATTTGATGGCCTCAACACGTCTCAAAAAACTTGGGCCGTGGGCAACAAAAGGCTGGAAAAGTAACTGGCCAAAATTCAAAATTACCATATTTTTTTCTTTAAATGGTACATTTACTCAGTTTAAACATTTGAATAACATATGGGTTTATGAGATTTGCAAATCATTGCATTCCATTTTTATTTACATTTTACATAGCGTCCCAACTTTTTTGGAATTGAGGTTGTACAAAAAGTCAATAACACACAATCTGAGCAGTTGGCTCGAAGAGAAGGAAAGCCTTCTTATAGCACCTGAACTTGAGTAAAGGTCAGGAGACTGAACTGTGCTTTGATAGAGAATACACTTATCGTGTGATCCATTCTCACCCAAGAGGAAGTCAAGTGGAAATGATAACTTCTATAATGCCCGAGCAGTGAGCTGGGAAGTGACAGACAGAGCACGAGTAAGGAAAAGAGGTGAGGAGAAGGAAATTATAAGTAGACATGTAATTTCGGTCATATAAAACCTTTTTTTGTGTGCTCTGATCTTTCCTTCATACGGCTGCACTTGAGAGAATTTTGGGGAAAAAAAAAAAAATTAAAGTTAACTTAAAAAAAATAAAGCAACCAGCTGCAAATACAATACAAAGAAGACTTATCATTCCATAAAATATTTATTGACATAGCAAAATACAACACAAATGGTCTTGAAGTGCTGGAGTACAGCAGAAAACACTTGCTTGAATAAAACACAAACACTTTTAATGTGCTGGAGTATAATAATCTTAACATTTGGTACATCCATAATGCAACAAACATGTTTTTGAAGTGCTGGATCAATAATCTAGAAAGCCAAACTCAAAAGCTTTCCTTTTTTACTGTGACAGATACAGCCATTGAAACTTGAACAACTGGAACCACAAATTAGTGTGTGCCCATGATTATCCATCGGGAGTGCAGCTTCTTCAACATTAACAATTTGTTTTTGAAGGACATGACCTTTGTTGAGCACTGGGGATCAAGGCACATAAACTCTTTTTGAATAGTTTCTTATATGTGGGTTTGAGAGGCTGGATGCGTCATCTTCAACAATGGTTAAGATCCCCATCTTCATCCCCCTGTCCTCTGGGTCTGTATCCTGCAGTGAAAATCAGCATAAAATCAGTCAAGAACATTAAGGAATTATGTTGGACCACATAAGGTTAAACATGAGCAGTGAGAAAGACGCAACTAAGATTTTTCAATAAACTATACTCATTTTTTTACCATAATTTTCTCTCCTGCTTTCTACTCTTTCCCCTGCCTCCTCTGTGTGCCTCTTGGCTTATAGAAGAGTTAGCTGATTTAGACAAGTTTGAGATATCAGACAAAACTTAAACTGGTTCTGTATACCAAACAAAACAGCTATCTCCTGATGGGATCTGGTGAAGCAACTGGATCAATAACTTAATCTCTGGTATGACTGTATGCTGATAACACACAATCTTACCAGGCAAGTCTTAAGAAAGTTTTCAGACTTTTCTCTCATGAAAACAGTCCCGCTTCCATTTGAAAGCTGAAGCCTTTCTATGGGCAAGCACATTGGAGTCTGCAAGACACAAAAATCAAATAAGTTATAAAAAGAGTTATATCCAACCACAAGCATGGGACTTGAGATAGAGATGGCACCACTCTCCCTTTAACCAGATATTTGACCACATGCTAAATAACAACCTTAAAAACCCAACACCATTCTAACATTAAATCCTTAAAGTTAAATAATTTTTGTACTTAAATAAACATGCATACAGTAAAAGGTAAGCATTCTAGGATAAAACTGAAATTAAACATGAAAGAAGTTTTAAGGTGTTAACATTGTATTAAAATTTTATTTCATTAAAAAAATATATAATATATTTAACCCCAAAATAGCACCGATTGAACATTGGGCTCTATTTGAGATGTATAATGACACAAACTGTGCATACTTGTGACTCATAGGGATAGCCCTAGTACTGTATTAATACCAGTGAAATTCCTTTACAAATATTCCTATAACATGAAAATTGAAAAACAAAGAAACACATTACAAACAATAGTGTTTTTCAGTATCCAATTGTTGGCGTTTATTAAAGCTATTAAAGTTATCCAGTTATGAGCAGTAAGCGATTTCATGTTTATCTTGTTAATATTGCTAAGCAATTAATCTATTTAACTGCGTTTACACAGCAAGACAATGCACATAGGTTACATTTGTTTGTTCCATCTTTTTACAGTCACTTGAGAACTTAACATGTTTACATTAAAATATCCTCAATACAATCATTTTGAAATAGTGCTCACACACAGTCACGCTGTGCGTTGTCTTGAGCGCTCTTCACAAAGCACGTGCACAGAGCTCGCGCAAACACATATGCAGCGTGTGAAAATGGCGCTTGTCAGTGAGACAATTTGTGGGTACTAATTTGAGTTGGTACTCGGTAATTTTTTAAATTTTTATTTTAATATTGACTTGGTACATAAATACCGGTGCTTTTGACATCACAGTTTCCCCATGAGCTGTCACAGAAAGGTCATGCAAAAGTATCTAACCGGGCAAACTAGTGTGAATAGCTCACAAAGACATAAAATAAAATATTAATATACTGACATTTTATAGATTCCTGATATATACAGGCCTAATGGAAAAGGCAATTTAACTATTGTTAAATTATGAGTTACCTTACCGATGAACCTGTGGTGCTCCTAATTAGCTAGCTATTAATTCGGCATCCAGTGTTAATTTTTTTCCACAGATTTTAATGTTAGTCATAGTTTTTGTCTTTTGATGAAAATGTCCTTTAAATGTAGTCAATATTTTGCCATGTCATTATTAATTTACTGACTAATATGCCACAATTTTAGTCGTAGAAAATGTGTCACACTGTACAGCTGTAACTAACCACTTGCTTTAGTGTGAGTTTAGTCTTTTAGAAACATAACTTGTCTGTGAAATTTATTTAGCTTATTTTCCATAATTAAGTTAGTTAGAAAAGAATACATACCTTGACAATGCAAGATCCACGAATATCCACTCTTCGTCAACGTGCCGTGGTTTAAGGAGCAGGTGAAACCCCGTGCATCACAGTGCCTGGTACCGCGGCAGATTGAGGTTAAACACTCGAATGAAGAAATCGAGATATTAAGTTTTTGTCAACTTTCTTTTTTCTATCCATTGGGCAAAATAGTAGGAAACTGTAATTTGTAAGCTCTGCACTGCTAAAATTTTACACCGGAAGTGAGCAGGAGTGAAGCGGGAGTTTCGGCATTGAGTCTTTTTTTTTTCTTTTGCCGAGCTTCTCGTTGAGATTTAAAAGATTTAAATTAAGGATTTAAATGAAGATGAGTTGACAAAAAGTATATATTGCACATATTTATTTGTAGAGTAGTATATTTCATATCCAGTTAATGTTAATATATATATAAAAAGTTGATATTATATATTACCAGTTTGATGTTCAATGATGAAGTAGAAATGCTTTTGTTTGTGGTGAGTGAATGTGAACCTAACAGCAGGTTTTTTTTAGAATTCAGTCAATTAATTCTGTTAATATGAATTAATAACATTCAATAATAATTCCTTACATTTATATAGCGCTTTTTTTCTAGAAACTCAAAGCGCTTTACATTGTATGGGGGAGTGAATCTCATTAACCACCTCTAGTGTGTAGCATCGACCTCGATAATGTGACTGCAGCCATAGTGAACCAGAACTTCCACCACACACCAGCTATTAGTGGAGAGGAGAGAGTTAAGAAATCTTACTTTAATCTTCAGAATTTAGTTAATGTGTTCTTGTTAATTAGAGTAATGTGTTTTCTGTTTATGAGACCAGTTAATGTGAAACAACTTGTTGAAATTGTGAAAATAATGTTTTTATTTGCATTTCTTTCAGAATTGTGGAATTAATTATTATTAATTTAAAAGAAGGCATAAAAGGCAGTGCTATCGGTATCGGCCGATATCACTCTGAATAATCGGTTATCGGTATCGGCTGAAAAATTTTGTATCGGTGCATCTCTAGTAGCCTATTTATATGTAAAAAATGGGTCCACTTAACTTAAAATTTTAAACTGAATTAACAATTTGCAAGTTGGATTTTTTACAGTGTATACAGGATCTCATTAAGAATTTAACCTGAACTTGCTCTTGAGGCTGTGTGAATAAAAGGACTGGTTTGTTTGGACAGAGCAGCATGTAATTATGTCCTGACTGCATCCTCATAAAGAATGGCTCAGCATGCACCTAATTTAGATAGTTGAGGAAGTGGACGTGATATATTCTAAGCCATTCTGTCAACATGCACAACGAGTGCAATCTACATTTATGCGACCGTCATTTGTGGAGGCATCTTGAAAGTCAGCTTCCAAAGTGTTGAGTTTTCCCTCTCTCTTTATTTCTCTCTTTTTCTTTCTCTTGTTTCTCTCACACCAAGAGCATGTCACATGCATGCAAACTGGCCCTGTTGTTATTGTTGTCTCTGACTGGCCCATACTCCAAATGAATTCCTTTTTCTCTCTCTTTTCTCCTCATCCTTCTACCTGTCTTGGCATGCCAGGCCTCATTTGAGAGCAGACGGCAACAGCAAAATGGAGGGAAGGCACTGAGAAATTAAAGACAGGAGAGAAATGTGTGAGAGAATTTGTCTCTATGGAGAAAAGAAATCAGAATAACACAATACTGTGTTAACAGTAACACAAAAATGTGTGCCAGGGGCTACAATGAGAATATTATGAAAGATGGTGAATATGGATGTTCTTTTCCATTATGGACTAACCCCATCATGGGTTAAGGTCTGGTGATTGACTTGGCCAATCTAAAACCTTCCACTTTTTTCCCTGCTGAAGTCCTTTGTTGTGTTGGCAGTGCTTTTTTGTCATTGTCTTGCTGCATGATGAAGTTCCTCCCAATTAGATTGAATACATTTCTCTGTAAATTGGCAAACAGAATGTTTGTCGACTTCTGAATTCATTCTACTGCCATCATGATTTACATCATCCATAATGATTAGTGAGCACTCTAGTCTTCATGTTGATTTGTTCTTTTTAACAACAAATGCAGAGTGATGCAACAAATACAGGCAAAACCCAGGGCTCAAACTAAGAGTCGAAATTCAGAGCTATTAACTGTTTAACCACCAGCAGTTCCTGGTATATTGAGGGGTACAACATTTACATTTACATTTATTCATTTAGCAGATTCTTCTATCCAAATTGACTTAGAGATGAGGAAATACAAGCAAAGCGATATGTCAAGCGGAGAACAATACAAGTAGTGCTACAATACGAGATTTTGAATTAAGTTCTAGAGAAGCAAAGTGCGCAGGTGTAAGAGCCAATGTAATTTTTATTTATTATAATGTGGGGGTTGGCAGGTTAGGGGTTAGTTAAAAGCACAGGGAAGAATTGGGTTTTTAGTTGTTTTTTGAAAATAGTGACAGATTCGGGGGTCCGGATTGAGGTTGGAAGTTCATTCCACCACTGAGGGATGGTTAGTTTGAAGGTTCTGGAAAGGGACCTTTAGCCACGCTGAGTAGGCACTACTAAGTGTCGGTCGTTAACTGATCGCAGATTGCGTGAGGGAACATAAACCTCAAGAGGAGTGTTGAGGTAGGGGGGTGCTGTGCCAGACAAGGTCTTGTATGTGAGCATCAAGGCCTTGAATTTGATGCGGGCGGCTACAGGAAACCAGTGGAGGGAGATGAAGAGGGGTGTGACATGGGTACAATCATTGTACCCATGTCAGGGAGTAGTGCACTGCAGTAGTCCAGTTTTGAGATAACAAGAGCCTGGACTAGTAGCTGTGTAGCACAACCATACATAAAAGTACAATAAATTTAAAAATGTGCTACTGGTAAATGTAGTGAGTACTATATCTCACATGCTGTATATGTCATATTGTATCAGCATCTAAACAAGTTGCAGCAATGTGTGAGTGGGTGACATGAATCTCTGTATCTCTGCATTCATAACATGGGTTACAGTAATGGAGACTCATATACATGGCCACATCAAGCAGGCAAGACAGACGACCTCTGACAGTTCTACAAAATTTCTCTCTCTCTCTCTTTCATTCTCTCACTCTCTCTCGGTCATCATGGCATGTGTACACATCCTGCATGTCAGAGCTGCTGCAGATGTCCTCTGTCTGATGCAAAATGCTGTCTCTCTCACTAGGAGCTGACATGTGCACTTTCATAAGGCCTTTCTTATTTAACCATTTCAATTTTCCACTGATGTATTTTCCTGTCACGTTCGTCTTTTTTTTCTTTTGCAAATCCATATGGAAGTCACTCACTTCCTAGTGAAGGATTACTAATAATGCAGGAAGGCACGAGTCCAAATAAATTCACCAAGCCTTGTAAAATGTGGAAATACTTTCCTAAATGCAACTGCAGTCACCATTCAGTCAAGTTCATATTTTTCGTATATGCTGGTACAGTAGGTGTTTTTGGCTTGGATTATGCATGTCATGTGATGAATATTTTAATGTAAACACTGTGGCAATCTGAAAATCAGTATGATCTAATGCGTTAGCATCAAGAAAATGATTATGATACAGATTAATAAGACAAATACACTGATACACAAACTTGAACTATAAACATTAAGCATACTGAATTCGCGTTGCACACTGAAATTCGGAAGCCCTGTCATGCATGCCAAATTAGTGCTTGTGCACCCTTTGGGGTGTTGCAGTTAGAATATCTAGGGAAAATGGGATAAAAAATAATGGAAGAGGGAGGGATAAGAAGCTCAACATCTCAAATGCCTGAAGTGGTGGTAAAGGAAATGCCTGTGGCACATGTCTCTTTGTGCTTGCCTTAATAGAAGATCACATCATAAATGCGCCAGTGGCAGTAATGAGACATTTGCTGTCTCTTTAATGCCCTGCAGTGATTCTCAGACATCACTTGTTCTTAATGTCAAATATAATTTCTTATAATTTTGAATATATGCAGGCATCTCTCATCATGAACTTTTATTTCCAAGAGAGTGAGTGAGTTAGAGACAGAGAGGATGTTAGAGAGAGCACCTGCATTTGAGCACTATGTATGCAACCATTATGTTAAAACTATGGAAATAAGAATGAAAATAATTTGGGAGAAACATTTCCAAAGGAAGGAGATAGAAAGACTGCTAATTGTTTTAATTATGCTGGGTTGTATACTCTGCCCTACTTTCCTGTTATTCTGATTTAAAAAAAACCAAACAAACAAAAAAAAAATTGGAGCCTCAAGGATCAGTGCAGATCTCAAAGTAAGGACTAGAGTAAAGTGCCTATTCCCAGCAGACACAGCTGTTAAAACAAACAAACAAACAAACAAAAAACTAGTGTGTTCATAGACTCCCAATGAACAAATCAGAAATTATTAACATGCTATCCCATTTTAAAAACATGCGGAACTTTCCAAAGAGCCTGTCCAGACATGACCCCTTCAGGTCTGAAGAGAGAAACATTATGAGGAAATATGGAAAATTTAGTGAGTTAGATAAAAAAAGATCATGCTGTGCTGTCATGCTCGACAAATGCACACAGATTTTGGCAAGCAGCATCATTACAGAGGCAGAGTGAACTGAGGGGAGAGGCTTCTACAGCTACAGAGGGGTGAGAAAGCCCCTCATAAAGAGATAGTGTGCATTATTAAACAAGAGTTTCTCTTTCCTCTCATATAGAGATGAAGAAATATTTAATAACAGGTAGGCGGAAGAAGAAGAACAAAGCTTTATAATTACTAGTAGGAGTTATGATGACAACTGTGGTGGCTTTTTAAGCAAGATGAAAGGTTATAGTTTCACCACAATTGAAGGAAATCACAATGTAGAAGGGGAAAATGAACAGAAATGGTGGAGTGAAAATATATTTGAAAAATTATATTTTAGGTCAACTGTCCTGGGTGCTTGTCAATGTCTTTACCCGGTCACTGAATGTTGGTCAACGGGCTCCTCTAGGCAGTCATAGTCTGCCATATTCTCACCATTTTTTAAATAATGGATTTAAAGATGCTGCACAGCATGTTCAATGTTTGGGATATTTCTTTACAACGAACTCCTGATGGATAATTTTCATTAACTTTGTCCTGGATTTTCCTTTCTTAGCTTCATGATGCGAATTTTTTTTTTTTTTTTTTTTTTTTAGATATGTGTAACAAATTTCAGACCAGGTCTATTAATATTCAGTTCATGTGACACTTTAATTGCACACATTAAATAATTATGTGCCTTTTGATGGTGACAGGTCGGAAATAAATACTTATGTGAGGCGCTGTATATACTACATCATTTAATGTAGTTTTGAGAATGGATCACACATATTTTACATAAGTTTGTAACATGCACTCATTCACACAAGTAATCACACACAATCTTGTTGTACACAAAAGTACCATTTTCTAAATCGCGTCCATTGACATGGCCATAACACTAAATGGAAACAGAGCAGATAAAGTAACGGAATGAATCACTACCAGTTTTAATTGAAATGCTGGAGAACTGTCATTTTGTTTACTCGTAGAAACGCTTCACTAGATGCTTGAGGACTTTACAGATACAGATAATGGCAGAATGCTGTAATCTTTTCTCTCACAGCCAAACCAGAACCAATGCATTACATTTATTTCTCCCATAAGAAGTCCAGCAGTCCATGCCATTAAACAATTGGACCACAATATTACGTTGTTTTTATTTGTCTATGTGTTTTGATATGACTTACCCTCATAAGACACTTTGAATCCCAAGGACCCACTGGTATCATCTGTCTTGAAATTAAGCCACATCTGATGACTGGTGCTCACCACCAGGTCTGGAGTGTTGGTTCCTGACAGCCTTGAAATAGAAATAGGATTCAGAAAACATGCCTCATTTGGTAAGTTTCATGCACATTCTGATCCTAATGTACTCTACACCAAAAGCTCTGGCTGATTATGGAGTCTCTCTGGCTCTGGGATTATGGGGCTCACTAATTGAGCACATTAGGCCATTTGAGGTTTTGAGCACCCAGAAAGAGCAAGAGAAAGCGAGAAAGTACCCAAGGATGCTATAATGCTCAGCTACTGCACGAGCACTCTCAAGGCTCTGCCATATAGTGCACATAAAACAGCATCAATAAAACTTTATGTACACCATAAATTCCAGCACAATTAATAACAACACTCTGAGAAACATTCCAGAGCATCTGGTAAGGCAAACTGCATTACAGGCATCAATATGCAGCAAGCCTTTTTTTCTGGAGGCGTGATCTTCTTGTAACATTGAGAGCCAAAGTGATTGGCAGTTGAGTGCGGGTATTTCTCCCATCCGCTATTACTCAGAGGGCTGATGAAACAAGGAGAAACAGAGTGCGAGGAGGAGGAGGAATAGAGAATGTGAGGGTTAAAAGAGGAGACCATCAAGGAGAGAAAGAGAAAAGAAAGCAATTGAGAGTATCAAGTACAAACGTGCCAGAGACAAAAGTACTCACACATGAAAGACAGTCCTTTGGTCCCCAATTACAGCTCCATCGCCCACAGTTAGAGTGTCATACCCACGCTCCAGGTCAAAGTCCTCAAAGGTCAACTTTATTACCTGCACACAAGCCCATCAGCTTCATTAGTGTGTATATCAGCAGCTGATCTATAACACCTAGACTATCCAATTGTTCATTTACACTTTCACCTACCAAGTTCATCAGCAGTCCAGTTTCACATTAGCAAATTTCAATTGGACCTGAACTACTTACTGTTTCCATATTACTGTAGCTGAGTTTGTGCTCGGAACAAAACTATGAAATAATTTGGGATCATTGAAGATAAAGTTGATGACATTCCCAAAAATGTCATACCAGGTATGTCATAGCAGCCCCAAGTTGTAGTTTATTGTACCATACCAGTTGTGAAGCAAAGTGTATGAGGTGAGTGATGCAAAAAAAGTGAGGTCAACGTCATGCAAATGAAAAGTGATACAATGTGGCAAAGTTGAGTAAAACACCCACAAGCCCCCAACAGATAATGATTTGAGTGGCACAAAATGAAAAATCACTTCATTTTTTGTATGTGTGTTACAGAAAAAAAAATTTGTTTTAGCAAACCATCTGTTGAAAAATGATGAGTGGATGTTCTTAGAACCAACTGGTACTGACATTAAAATGGTGAAAATGATTAATTAAGCATAGATGTTTTGTTTTCTGTTTGATTGTGCAGTTTAGGATATACTGAGAGTTGGCAACTTAAGTTAAAAATTTACATCAATATTTTCTTGGGTTATGTAGCTGCGCAAGTTTATTTTCTAGGATCTCCTTTCAGATTATGCAAATCACCTGGGTGTGATTTTGTCTTGGCCAATACCCACCCACCAGCCAAGCTCTCCCCTATCATACACTACCAACACAGGATGAAAAAAGCTAACATGTTCGTCCTCCAAGATGAGCTGTCCTGCTCATCAGGTGTCACAGGGTGGCGTACCATAACTTGGAGGAAAGTGCTATCCTGTTCATCTGGACTCTCAGCCATGGATGACTGAATCATCAGGAATTCACACAGAACTCTCAATCTCCAGATGATAAGGTGAACACTTCTATTGCATCACTCAGGAGCCCAGGTTGCCAGATGTTTATTGGGTAGAAATCATAAATGAAAAGATGGCAAGCACTCAAATGCAACTGTTTTATGCAAACTTTGGTATGCATGCACAAATCCTTCACAACCATCCGCGTAGTGCTTAATTCTGAGTTCTGAATACTGATGTGTACAATTTCAGTATCATCTCCTCCCTACATGCTTTGAACTCAACTCTGAACATGGCCCATTGTCTATGAACATGGCTGTGCATAGGCTGTGCAAACACCACAAAATGTAAGGGGAAAAAATGTGCTGTCTACTCCCCTGTTTCAAATTGTCTGCCACATTTCTGCCACATTCTTAATGTTTGGAGGCCGACTCCTAATGAAAAAGCTTATATAAATGCAAATTGCATTCTGTCCTATGGTAAACACAGTGGGTAATGAAAATTGCCAGGGGTGAGGAGGCAGGATTCTGGGTCAGATCTTAGATAAATGGAGTTTCATCTTGCTTTTTCTCCTCTCCTCATCCGTTTTTCCAGCTCTGTTTTTAACTGCTATGTCATCCTCAGTAGGTAAGGCCTGCACTTTCATGTGGCCTCATGGGAAACAGTGGGTGTGGTATTGATTGACAGTTTTATGGGCAGACAGTAAAGACAGTCGACTCTCTGTGGGTTTCTGAGAGCTTGTAATCTCCTGAGCTGTAATCTTCTTTCATAGAGTACAAAATGCTGGGAGCAAATATGAACTTATGGTATGCTGTGAAGGATGGCACTGATCTGCTACCTGGGAACTCAGGAGATACTGTTGAGTAAATGAACCTGAGGAGCAACACAGTAATGTCTAGAGCGATATTTATATTTATGTAGTAAATGGTCTGAATTCACCCAATTCAATTTTACTCAAAATTCATAGCAGGTCAGTTGACAAGCGGCAATGATTTCCAGGGATTTCATATGAATATCCATCCATCCATTAACCATACCACTTATCCTACACAGGATTGCAGGGAGCCTGGAGCCTATCCTAGTGAACAAGGCGGGGTACCCCATGGACTGGGTACCACTCGCACACATTCACACACTACGGACAATGTGGAAATGCCAATCAGTCTACAACACATGTCTTCGGACTGGGGAGGAAACCGGAGTACCTACAGAAAACCCCAAAACACAGGGAGAACATGCAAACTATCAGGGAAGAGGCAGGATTCGAGCCTGCAGCCCTGGAGGTGCGAGGCAAACATGCTAACCACTAAGCCATAATCCCCCCCAGAGTAAAATATTACACAGATTTATTATTTTGCACATGAATTGTACTGATTTATTTATTTTCATCATTAACAGTGTGACCGTCTTGACTAGGTTGCTGCAGATAATTTGTACGTAAATGTTTTCTTCTGGGAGATTGTATTGTGTTACCAATCTAACTTTTCAAAAGTGCTAGCTCTAAGGAGACCATATTCACCAGGGAATAGTTTCATACTATGTTTCAAACACTGTGTTACACAAAATGGTCAAAATCATTACAAGGCAGTTATTCTTACTATTTACTGCTGTTGTAGAAAGGACAAATGCTTTTCACTGAAATTACTGAGACTGGGACTAAACATGGATCGAATTTTAGACAAATGAGATTCCCTAGAGAGCTGCATTTAATACCAATCAGGTGGGTAAAGATAACAAAAACAAACACTGATAATTAAAGCTGAAAGGAAGTAATCTGCCACTGCTGTCTGTGAGCAGATCATTTCATATTTTACTGCTTCTACGTGATCCGTTCATCTAGAACGGAAAGTCTAGACTCACATAATGACTCTGTTAGGGGAATCATATCCAAGTATGTGCTGCCACTCCAGCATCCATCCGGCCTACTTTTTCTCATTTTCTGCATATGAATTCAACCATTCCTCTATATGCTCAACAGATGCTCAGTACAGCCTTGGTATGACTTTATCTGTTCATGTTCACTTTAGTGTCTATGTAATAATGTTTCACAGCGATACTGACAAATTAATTTCACACGTTTTCAGCTTCAACGACTTTTCCAGTGATCAAATGTAAAATTTATTATGAGTTTACTCATACTGTGACAGACTCACTATAGCTTACATTTCAATTATTTAAAACGTAAATGATGAATAAAACGAATGCTAGCAGTGACCGTGAGCAATGTCAAGCCGACTGATGTCTCAGTGCAGAGACAGTGTGGAGGTTCTGGCACTGGCTCAGCAGTAGCAAATACAATGCTCATTGTCAGGTACATTTCACATAGCCCCAGTTTTGCCTTAATATCATGGCTGACCTCACGTCTCCTCTAGGCACCATTGTGGGCGGCACAAAAATAGAATGTCATTACGACTGGAAAGAGTAAGAACAGCCATGCTCCATCTTCATCTGCACCACTCTCCCAGAGCCCAGGGAGTGTCAAGTCTCCTCCCCGTTTCTCTCCTCTGAGCTGGCGTGATAAGAGTAGAGATTTGTAAAACCATTTGTTTGAGCCCAGGGAAAGAAATTTGGCAAGCGAGATGGAACGTGGCCTTGAACTGGGCTCCAAAGTCAACACTATGGCTTTGTCAATCCTGTAATAGCACGCTCGGCGTGACACCAGTATCCTCCTTTAGTTCTCTATTCCTTTACCCTTTCTCTTTCCTCAGCGTCAATCATGTGTTCAATATCCTATCAACATCAATATCTATAGCCCATGAAGGAAAGATTTTCCACAAATCAAAACTAATAGAGGGGTCCACAAGAGCAATCATGTGAGAAAACAAATATTGTTTCATAGAGGACGTACCTTGGAGGGGTCTGAAGCAGTAATGATCCAGGTGCAGTTGGCATTGTTATCATATTGGACTGGGAAGTTGGGAGATGTGATGACACCACTTGGGCCTCGGAGCTGGCCTCCACACATGGGTGCTGAATGAGAGAAAGATATTATAAGATTATATATATATATATATATATATATATATATATATATATATATATATATATATATATATATATATATATTCATTTTATTGTTGAGCAGATTTAAAACCCAACTGTTGTTGTCCAAAGAGGAAAAAAAAAAAACATCAATTCATCCATTTTCCATACCGCTTACTATACATAGGATCATAGAGATGCCTTGAAAATATCCATGGGATTTTAGGGCATAAGGTGGGAGATACTGTGGATGGGGATGTCAACCCATTGCAGGGCACAATCATACACATTCACATACTAAGGACATTTTGGCCTACAACATATGTCTTTGGACTGGGGAAAGAAGCTGGAGTACCTGGAATAAACCCCCTGAGCCCAGGGAGACTGTTTTCTCTTCACTTGACTGATCTCAGTTCACACTAACATCAGTGGGGGATTAATCACTGCTAACTTCAATCAGTTCTGTTCTGTTGATTAAATCTCTTATTATTAATGGCAATGTAAGCCATCTAAACCTTTTTAAAACTTTGTCTGCTGTCATTTGTACAGAGTTTATATGCACTGTTCTCTATTTTGATGATGATGTGATGGAGCAGAAGAACCACAGACATTTTGACAGTCCAAACTGAACTGATCTTTATGTAGACTGACTGTATTTACTGGTGCATTTATTAAACTGACATACACAGTTATAGAGTTCCAGGATTCGAAATGTGCACCAATTAATCGAGTGAAAAATACATAATAGTATTTGTAAACTAAGTGTACAATTTCATATTGTTGATTTGTGCTTATATAATTTAGTACAACTTGTATTGTGGTAAAATATTATGTTATTTTACCACAAGTTGTGCATAAAAATAAGTGATTTGTATGCATTTACATAACCGTCATTCATGTAATGGAAGCAATTTTATTGTGCGGCTCTTCTTCCTGGAACTGCTCGGAACAGAAACAAGCATGAACTTCCTAATGTAATCTGTGGGCATATCTGCGGGGATTTATGTGCTCCCAGTGTTTCTGAAAATGTGCTCTTCTAAAAGAGTTCACTTAAGTGCAATTACCTGTTTTCTCAGCACAGACTATGAACTAATGCATCATGGTAGCATGTGATTTAAAAAGGCAATTATGGTAGTACAGGCTTGTATTAAAGCCAACATTTGAAAATTACAGTAAATATAACTTTCCAAGTTGCCAAAAACTGGTTTATATCAGGATGTTGTTTTTGACCACAATAACACATGCCATGCTCTGGAGAGACCTTTTGAGTTTTATATACTTTTGATGACAGCATGACTTTTCTGTGACTTTCCATATTTTTGTAGTTTTACATTTGAATAGAGTCTTTTATGCAATTCTGTGTCCTCCAGGAGGACTTTAAAGCCCTCACAAAATGAAAGTGCTCGCTGCTTAATGAGGAAGGAGGGCATAGTCAGTGTTTGCAGTAAATGAACAAGTCTATAGGTCTGGGGCTAGCTGCAGCTCTTTAATGAGTTATGTCTGAGGTGAGCTCCTCAGGGGGCCACACACACACACACACACACACACACACACACACACACACACACACACACACACACACACACACACACGCACACACACATCCTCACATACTTAAAGGTGAGTTGACAACTTGACATTAAAGAATAAATCTTTAAGAAAGTTAATTAGCACCATGGCCCACTGACCACAGTTTTCACCTTCATATTATAATACATATAATCTCTGGTCTTTAGTATTTTACTTAATTTCTGTTATAGGTCATTTACTCAAGGTTTTCTTTTTCTTTTCTTTTTTCCAGGTTAGATATTGCTATGGTGACTGGTGATGTCAATCTAAAGAGTATGTAACATGCAAATTTTAGAGAAAATGAAACAAAAAATATTGATCTTTATAATTAACATGAGCCATTCAAGGTTTATTTTATAATCAAATTCTGAGTTGACTTTTTGTAGTTTAAACAGTTTTTATTAGCATGTTGGTCTATTTTCACTTTTTTCACTACATAAATGTTTTCTACATTACCCATAATGCTGTTCGACTACCTGCTTATTGGGATTTAGTCTTTGCTTCATCTCAACCCAAAGAGAGCGATGTAGCAGAACTTTACTCCTTTAGTCTGTCTAGCACTCCCACCTCCTCATCTGTATAGTCTACTCAAATGGGTAAGGCTCCAAAGCTTCAACTTTCATACTAATACCACCATCAATGCCATTGTGCTTATTGCCACGTAACACACACACCACACCTAAACCATTTTACTATGTACTAAGCAAAACAAGCTATATAAATTAAATTAGGTTACTGTATCATAGCTTATATATTTTCCACATATAAGCTATGATACAGTAACTTGCAGCTAGGAATCACTTAAAGGGAAAAAAAAATCTCTCATATGTACACTAAGTAGAGCAGATTAGATTATATAATTAGATAATCACCTTTACTCTATGCAGGTGTTTCCAGCCCTTACTGGTTGAATTGACTCAGTGTGAAATTTAGCACCAGGGTACATGAGTCAGAGCACCAGGGTACATGAGTCATGAGGTGTTTGAGCTAGGTGTTTTAACACTAGAAGGCATAGAAGTGTGCAAATAAAATAGTCTGGAGAAGCCTTGGATAAAGAAGATGAGATTGACTTGAACCTACTGAGACGTACTACCAAAGAGCCACTTTAGACCATTGAAAGTTTTATTAACTGGGAAAAAAAATTATAGCTCATATACTGTATTGTATTGTGCTTTGTAAAAGTGACTCTGTCTCACGTTCCTGTAGCTTATCTCTTATGGCTTGCACAGTTTGCGCTGATGTTAACAGTTACTCTATACCCTGGAGAATTGATCACTTTACACATAATCCACTAACAAACATAAATCTCAAAGTATGGCCTTCATATAGTTTATTTGTGGCAAAACAGAATTTTATTATCTTTAAATCGTTGAAATAACCTTTTTTACTTTGTGTTCTTGAGGACAAACTGGATGTTTTGTCTGACATTCATTTTCTTCTATCAGTGTTTCCTTCTTTTCTGACTTTTCTGTAGTTATTTGCAATTAACAGGTGGTTTTTGAGTAACCTGGTATTTATTAGTGTTCGATGAAACATGACGAATAATTCCTGGAAAAGAGACAATTGATTGGAAAAGTTTTCAAAATGCTTAAGCCAAATATCAATACTCTTCACATAACTAATGGGACTATTGTGCAGAGCAGTGGGGTGTCTCTGCTAGTAAATACCTTCTCCATCCGAGATCTATTCCCCTTTTCTGCACAAGGGCACAGTCCAATACTGTGCAAGAGTTAACCAACCAAAAACTGATCATTAAACAATCAAAAACAAAACTGCATTCGCAGTCTTCCATCTCAGAACTGTCCAACTAAGTTTCTCTAGCAGTCTGTTGTGCCGTGGAATCCGCTGTGCCGAGGCACAGTAGAGTAACAGAGGGGATGTGAAATGAAAGACTAATGAAGGACTAATAGTCCACAGTGTGATGAATGATATCGCAGAAATAAATCAATATCACAAGTCCAAGGAGCACATATTAACTATTGTGTATGTATGTGTGTGTATTAGTATATACTGTGTGTGTGTATTTGTGTGTATGTCTCAGAGAGGAGTAGAGGACACGGTGTAACCTAGACAAGGAAATTGGAATGAGCGGAATCTGTAGGCTGCAGGGCAGACAGCAACGCACAATGGGTTACCCAAAGATAAAGTGTATTAACCTGTATGACATCTTTTACCATACTCACATCTGTTTCAGGATAATCCCTACCGGCCTACTGTCTAATGTAAGGAGCCGAAAACACACAAAAGTCTGTGCAAAAGTCTTAGGCACCCTATTTTTTAGTACAAACTGTTATAGGTTTTTAATTTTATGACTTCTACTGTATCAAGTCAGTACAAAAATATTTTCAACTTCCAAACATTAGTTTTCCAGCACTAAATTAAATGTTACAGAAAAATGTTTGTAGGTCAGTAAAGAAACCAGCTTATTAAGTGGTAAGAGACACTTTTCAGACAAAAAACACAATGATGGCTGCTGGATTTTGCTGCAAAAATAAGAAGTGAGTATGACAGTCAAAGTCTCCAGAAGAACTGTGGCTGGTTCTGCAAGATGCCCAGTAAAACTTACAGCACATTTCCTTATGAAACTGCACTAATTCAACCTGAGATTATATATATATATTTTTTTTTTTTAAAGCAAAGGACCGTCACACCAAATATTACTTTTGTTTTATTTATTACTATTTACTGCTCTTTATAGTATTTTTTTTTTTTTTAATGGAGAAACATTTAATTTTAGTATTTTTAAGACATCTTTGCTCTACAGCATTTCTTTGTAATGTAATGTAACATTTCTAATGTAACGTATTGTACAGGCAATGGCCTCTCTATACTTATCTACACTCTAATTAACACTAGCCTCTTGAAAATGCCCAATCTCTTCTTCCTATTCTTAACATCTAGCTGGCTACTTGGCTAGTAAAACTAGCTCACATTTGTGACAGGTAGACGTCAGAGGGTTTTCAGCATTTGAATCTCAATTTTCATCGTCACATTCTAAGCAATTTACTTTTCAGTAGCCAAATCTCGTAAACTATAACAAAATTGCAAGATTTTATTTATATCTAACACCTATGTAACATGCTACCTAGCAGCTAGTAAAATAGTCTGTATTGAATTTCAATTTACATTGTTGTTTTCACAGCAATTTACATTTCAGTAGCCAAACCTGTCAAAATAAACTAAAATTGTCAAAACAGTTGTTGTTATTATTTAGCATTAGCTAAGTTAGCTAGCTTAATATACAGGTTCTGTGGCTAACATTTTCTGGAGGTGATTGGTTCAAACCTGAGACTGTGTTCCATCACTACAAGATCTGGGAGTGATGGTGTGACAGTATAAAGCTTGGTAACATGAAATAACATATGATCTGTTTAAGATTAAAATATGTTTAGTTTATTTTTTTAGTTGCATTCGTGCTGTTTAATTTTTTTTTTAATAATCCCAAAAAGACCTGTTGCTGGCCTAACACTGAAACCACAGCTGTGAAGAGGGGACAATTGCAGCAGAAATGTCGTGAGAACTCTCAAGGACAATCACAATCAGAAAATTAGTAAAGCTTAATAAAGTAATTAATCAGTGCTGAGTGTGATTAAATAAGCTGATTAGTAAAGAGATAGGCATCTTATCCCTCCCAATAAATCTGCTCCACAGATTGTCTACTGTTAGTCTCTCATCCACATTGTGTCCTTTCTCTGTTATATACACCATATAAAGCACATGTAAAGCACATAGGATGCTTTCTACATGACAGATATTCAACGTTGAGCACTTGAGCATGAGTGGTACCTCTACAGATGGGTCGGTCGTCACTCCAGCCTACGTAGTTGTCAGTCACACGCATGCAGGTGATGCTCTTGGAGCCCTGCAGCTCATAACCTTCATCACAGGAGAAGTGCACTGTGGCCCCACGTCTGCAAATCAGAAAGGCATAAAAGCATAGATGATTAGCATCTCTTTCATTATGTTCCAATAATGAAAACTGATAACACTTTCTATGAATACTAAATTCAAAATGCACTATAAATACTTTTATATAGCACATACAGTACTATACATGTATATATCTTGCTTACATAAAAAATGGTAGCTAATGTAATTTACTATAGTATGGAAATGTAATAGCTAGTTAGGCCTATTAATACCGATTAAGGGAAATAAACCAGCATATTATTTCCCAGAGAGGGGATGACTGTGTAGGCATAGTCCTTTTCCTGTAGAAATATTGTGTTTGAGACCTCAACAAAAAGTGGCTGGTCATTGGTGAACATTTCTGCTATGAGTTATGATGCTCTTTTCTGCTATGAGCTATGGTGCTCATTTCCTATCATCAAGTTAATTTTTCAAGGCTGGCTTGCATCTTTATTTTATCTTTATATGCTTCACTGTGAGGTGACATTGTGTTATTGTGTTCATAGGAGAGTCATATGACGGCTTTGCTCTGAATTTTTTTTTCAGTGTTTCAACATACCCGAGTGTTTCTGATTCTAAAAAAAGATCACCCGTCATTTGTGCTTGCCAATCAATCCACTTAATAAAATACTAATATTCCAGACAGAAAATCTCTTTGTCCTGGATGCCCAGACTGCTGATTTGTCCACCACTGAAAAAAGAAATCCTTTAAGCCAGTAAGCCTGTAAACAATTCTCTCAAGTATTAAAGTTACATACATTACTCTTTAAAAAGCATTAGTATATAAATTCATAATATTGGGTAATATTAACTTTAAAATTCATATAACTTTAAGATACAACCCCAATTACAAAACAGTCAGGACACTGTAAAATGTAAATAAATGTAAATAAAAACAGAATGCAATGATTTGCAAATCGCATAAACCCATATTATTCACAATAGAACATAGAAAACATATCAAATGTTTAAACAGGAAATGTACCATTTTAAGAAAAAAAAAGAAGGTAATTTTGAATTTGATGGTAACAACACGGCTCAAAAAAGTTTGGACGGGGCAACAAATGGCTGGAACAGTAAGTGTTACTAAAAATAAACAGCTGTAGGAACATTTGGAACTAATTAGGTTAACTAGCAACAGGTCAGTAACGTGATTGGGTATAAAAAGAGTACCTTAGAGAGGCAGAGTCTCTCAGAAGTAAGGATGGGAAGGAAACTGGGTGGAAGCTTATGTTGCTCTAAAACCTGTATATACCTATCAGCATTGATGATGCCTTTCCAGATGTGCAAGCTGCCCATTCCATAGGCAATAATGCACCCCCATACCATCAGAGATGTAGGATTTTGAACTGAGCGCTGATAAAAAGCCGGATGGTCCCTCTCCTCTTTAGTCATCGTTAGTTTAGAGGACGCGGCGTCCATGGTTTCCAAAAAGAATTTCAAATTTTGATTCGTCAGTTTTCCACTTTGTGTCATTCCATTTTAAATTAGCTTTGACCCAGAGAAGACGGCAGTGTTTCTGGATCATGTTCACATATGGCTTCTTCTTTGCATGATAGAGCTTTAACCAGCATTTGTGCATGGCACAGTGAACTGTGTTCACAAACAATGAGTTCTGGAGGTGTTTCTGAGTCCATGCAATGATTTCCATTACAGAATCATTCCTGTTTTTAATGCAGTGCCGCCTGGGGGCCCGAAGATCACGGGCATGCGATATTGATTTTCACCCTTGTCCGTTGCGCACAGAAATTTATCTAGATTCTCTGAAACTTCTGATGATATTATGTACTGTAGATGATGAGATATTCATAGTCTTCGCAGTTTTACACTGAGGAACATTATTCTGAAATTGTTCCACAACTTGTAGACACATTTTTTGCAGATTGGTGAACCTCTGCCCATATTTACTTCTGAAAGACTTTGCTTCTCTAAGATACTCTTTTTATACCCAATCATGTTACTGACCTGTTGCCAATTAACCTCCAGCTGTTTCTTTTTAGTAACACTTACTCTAGCCTTTTGTTGCTCTGTTTGAGACGTGTTGCAACCATCCAAAACCTTTAATATGTGCCATGTCCTTTACCTAGAAATGTGGATATAGCATGCATTTAAATTTAACATACATATAAATGCACCATAATAAAAGGTACTATCCCAAAAACAAGAAAGATACAGTTTAGTATCCTTTATTCTGAGAGTGCATGGAAGCTTTATAACTATATAACATTACAGGATCCATATACAATATTACTACTATCTTTTCCAATATGACTGACACAATTTTTTTAATGGCAGATGATCATTCAAAAGGTTTAATCTTATACAGAAAGCTGTAACACAGAGCCGCTGAACAATCCAGCTACTATCAGTCACTATGAGTTCTCCAGAGTGTCTCTGCTTCAATCATTCTCCTCACTTACACACTGAACTCTTCAGCACCCGCTGTCTAAAATCCTTCACACACGTGTGTGTGCGTGATAGCCAGGACGCCTCCAGGGAGGAAAAAAAACCTGCTACCTCCAGCATGGTGTTGGCCTTGTTTGACCTAACCGGTGACTCACTCTTTTCTGACAAGTGGTCAGAGTTTGTGTTAGTGCAGAGGCAGCAGTGTGCGATATCCATTACTAATCACTTGACAGAGGAGCATTCAGGTAGCAGAGAAGGTTCTGGTCAAAATGGAGGTAGTATGTGTGAAATTTACCATCCCTATTTGTCTGTGTTACAATTCTCAAAGTCTGTCTCTCTGACTTTGTCATCTCCTACTGTCTTCCCTTCACTCTCTTTTCCCCAAGTCTGACCTTTGAGATTTCAAAGTCCATGTTTATTCTGATCAAATATTTGCAATGAGCCTTGAGAATTAAAAGGCCAATGAGAAATTAAGCAGGTGCCAACCTCCCAGCATTTAATGCCATTCATCATACAGACAGAAAAAAACTGAATTAAATGCATTCCTATTTTGTCTCTTATCCTTTTCCTCTGAAATGAGTCTGTTAATTAACAATCCATAAAATAATTTCTTACCTGAAGTCTGAGCCTTTTCTTTTCCCCCTGTCTGGGATCCCAGGGTCCAGGCACATGTTGTGTCCTTGCGCCACACCCATCTGGGACACTGCAAACAAAATGGAGATGGGCTATTTTAAAAATATATAGGGCTTTATGAAGGGCTGACTTGCAAACGTACTGTATATTGGCCACACCTGTTTAAAATGTACACCAATTGATATATATTGAATATATTGTTCTTGTTTAAGAGAGTGCTTAACTTGATTTTCTGGAAGACCTATTCAAATGACTGAAATTACCTGAGCGCAGTTCATGATCAAGTTCAAGGTCCAACTAAGTATTAGTGTACTACATTATGTCTTATGTAGTACTTTTAGAGCATGAGTTGGTCAATGAAAGCACTTGCAATTAAGACTAATATAATATAAAAACGGATGTTACAGGTTAGAATTTCCACAGTATGATAACCTAGTCTGAAGAAAACTACTGTTTGACAATATCATGGTATTATTCAACCATTTAAAAACAACCTGGTGTCGTTGTCATGCCAGTGACAAAGACAGCTTGGAAACAGCTTTGCGTCCCGCATCAGGTAACACAGAGCAGCCTACAGTACAAACATGGCCGCCGACTACATCTCTCAGACAAGCAAACAGTCTACAAACACTGCTGCCAAACACTACAACACCCAACCCTCAAGTACTCTCTCAAGTTCACATTCATCCTCAATCTGATAGCACACACCTGGACTCTCCGTCTCCGCCATCTATACACATTATTGAACAAATTTAAAAAATAATAAATTATTTAAAAATCTATCAAATCCCCTAATTAATCTTCTTTCTTAGAAATATAATTCTGAGAATGACTTTTCCATGTAATGTAGACTTTTACAGATAATTCTAAATTGTCAGTAGTTATTTCATTGACGTTATAAGCTGAGAGAGTGGCAGTGAGGAAAGGCAATGCACTGAACCAAATGAATAAACAAACAAACAAACAAATTATAACTAGCAAGGTAGTGTGCAGGGCTGCATAGCCAAAAAAACAGCAGTCAAGTATGATAAGCTTATGAATATGTAGGAATGGCAGCAGAGGTAGCAATATAATGTTTTCACAGCAGTAGCGGATTGCACAGCCAAAGGGTTTTCAATGCAATCCATGTCCTCTCTGCAGAGAAATTGAGGTTAATGTAAAATGATTTAAGTCCAGAAGAACGGGGTTGTTAAGTTTTTGGGGGAGTTACAGCTGGACAAAAAAGGCATGAGAACCAATGGCGTAAGGAACTTGATCAGGTAAAAAGGTGAATGGGGAAAACTGTAAAAGATGGAAATGCATTTTGAAAAATTTAGCAGTGAGGTGACTGTCCAGTCATCCACCCTGATTAACCCTGAAACCATGACACTGTAACAACCCTAATATGAATGTACGAGAGAAGTAGGAATGAACCGAGGTTGACTGAGATGGTAATTTACTATTTCTGCAAATTTGTCTCAAAGCAGCAATCTGGCATCCACCCACAGGATTTTGCTAAAATGGTATTTCATATCACAGTAGTGTACAGCAAATCCTAAAAATAATGGACAATGAGCCCAATTGAACAAGACATGCATATTGACTAGATCCCTAGAACGGATGAAGTACTGCTTTATAATAGCACAAAAAGCATGTTAGTACAATTGAGAAGAGGTGAAAAAAGTTGTATAGGTTATTTGATAATGCAATATTTATGTGTGTTATTACTGCTGGTATAATGCTGTACTTATGTGTTGTCAATATAAGACAATTTATATTGTCTTATCAGTAATAATGCTTACATAACGATCCCTTTCACTGTGGCTTTGGAGGTAGAGAAAAAAGTGAAAAAGAAAGAGGTGTTGTTTGAGCAACCTGACTATATGAAGCCATAGCTGAAGTGGGACATCACATCATATACTAGTGAATGTCCAAGAATTCGCCAATTGGATTTTTCTCCCCAATTTTGTCGACAGCCAATTCTGCCAGCCAGCTCTCCCCTATCATATGACAGCTATCAACCAGGAAGGGTAAAGACTAACAAATGCTTCCTCCGAGACACAAGAAGCATGAGAAGTCAGCTTCATCTTTTCGAACTTGTGACCTTCTGATCATCACACGGCAGCGTAATACACTCACTGGAAAGTGCTTTCTGCTCTCTGCCACATACATGAGCTCACAGACTCCCATGATTGGCTAACTGTCGCTATGATTGACATTGAAAATTTTGCTCTCTAGCCTTGTCACTAACGATGGCTGTGGCATCGCCAGGATTTACATTTGCAGTTATGGTATTTATTTGGCATACACCCTTATCCAGGGTGACTTACATTCTCGTATTAATCTGAGCAGTTGAGGGTTAGGGCAAGGGTCTGACAGTGCTGGGACCTGAACTCTTCTGATCAGTAGTCCTCGCAATCTCCAGACGATAGGACAAGTGCTTTTATGGTGCCTGAGAGCCAATTGAGAGCCTGAAATGCTGGAATATTGGATATTTTAGATGTAACACATAATAAATATTGTATTCACCCTTATAACCATTTTTTCTCTTTTGCCCCACATTTTGTGACCTGATTGATGGGGAATTGATGGGTATTGATGGGCATTGATGCGAATCATCTTTACTTTACTTTTAACTTAACTTTATGTTGATGGAAATTTAGTCTTTATATTATTAATTTAGTCTTTTTTGTAATATTTTACATTATACTGGGACACAAACTTGATTTCACTGTACTGCGCAATAACAAAAAGCTATTCCTGCTATATTTTGGATATACTGTATTTAATATTGCCGTCATGAGGATTCCATAGTTTTTGTGCATGCTTTTCATTACCCTAAACATGAATTTCAGGGTATAATGTTATGATAACAAACTGGCACTGACATAATACAACCCCTTAACAGGATATTTCACATGAAAACACGGACCCAATTTCAAAGTCTAAATAACAATAACCTACAATTTTCATTATTCTGTTTCAGACAAACACCACCCCTTATCGTTAAATAACTGCACTGTCCCCTGTTAGACAAGAAAAGCCTCCACTGGTCAGTGTTATCCATTCCAGATAGAAAGTGAAAATGACATTACGGATCAATGAGTGTGCCCAGGGAGTCTGGGCTCTAGTGATGTGTGGCTCTGAAGGCTGATGGTGGCAGAGAAGACTGAAATGACACACACTGATTGGCCAAAGCATCTGTGTGCCAGGTTTCATACATATTGATGTGGGACAAAAGGCCACAATTGTCAGAGCTGCCACTGACTGCCCTGATAAAGCTTATGGCTCCCGCACACACAAACACACACACACACACACAGAGGAAGTGTGATGTTTTCTCACAATGATGCAAAGGTAATAGAAAGGTAAATAAGGAATCAATGTTGGCAGCCTGAAAGAAGACAGCAGTCTGGTGAGGCCTTGTGACAAAAAGCACAATTACTGATATTCTCTTTTCTCTTGCCCTATTTATCAAGACTGTAATTTTAGCATCTTTTAAATCCCTCGTTTCTTTTCTTTTTTGTAGTTTTGTAGTACTGACAGTACAACAGAGGTGCTTTGGATGTACTGTACATTCAGACAAAAGCTATATATTTATTCATTCAGTAGTGAACTTCTAATATATTCTAGATTCATTATACATAAAGCAGGGCTCGAGGCAAAAAAAACAAAACAAAAAAAAAAACAATTAAAAAAAAAAGAAATCTAGGAGCCATTGGCTCCTAAATCCAAAATATTTAGGTGCCAATTAAAATGTTCAGGATTGTCTGCCTTTGTTTACTCTGCCTCCCATAGTTTACACAATGTATTCTTCACATACACAATGTGTACAATGTTCAGTATATCATATTGAATCATATTGCCGTAAATACTTAAATGTCCAGTCATTAGTTTTGTTTTTTTTTCTTCACTTTTTTATTAAACTATGTACAATTAGGTGTTTCCTGCTTATTCAGGCTCAGAGTCATGTAGGCATTGAATTTTATTTTCATTTCCCTCATCTCTTTTTCTGCGACTTTATCACTAGCACGTTGCACTGCTTTCACGATTGGGGTGGCACGAGGGGCAGACCTAGCAATGACACAATCCCTGGTGTTCTTATGTTTTTTACTGTCACCATGCTTCTTCACGGTTTCTTTTTTAAAATGACGCGAACCGGTAATGAACTCTGTTTTACCAGCAATATCTTGTCCTGCTTTAGCACAAAAGGTGGAGTACATTTTCCCATTGTCATAACGTAACCAGGCTCTTGTAGCCAAGCTGATTTAAACGGTCTTGTCGGGATGGGAGCCGCAGGGACGGAATAAGAAGACTCGACTCGCTGCGCTTGGCTGTCATCAAATGTAAAAGATTGCATTCCGATTGAAACGGGCTGGGATGACTCAAATGTCACTTTAGAACTTTCACTGGTTGAGTTGGCCTCAACATCGTCGGCAACTTATGTAGAGGAGGCAGGGTTTGGACGGGCAGGGAATGAGAAAAAGTCTGATATTTTTCGTTTGCGCATTTTGTTTTCTTGTCAGCTGGCTAAAGTTAGTTAACTACGCAGTTAGCTAGCCTACATATAACGGATAAATTCAAATTCCAACAAACTAAACCACATCAAACTAAATTAAACACCTTTAATAAAGTTTACACTTCCAACTTTTTAACCCGATAAACGTGACGTTAAACCTGTTTCTGTTCATCTATACAGCCGACGCTTCAACCACTGCAGGACAAGAGTGCAGAGTTTATTTATTGGACACCATACAGGAGTGCACGTGATAGGGCAGGTAGATGCAGGCGCAAGAGGAGATGACAGTTCAGTAGCCTAACACAACAAGACGTATCGTAATTTCTATTTAATTTGTTTTTAAATTTTGTTTGTGGGTAACGGTGGCCACTGGCGACTGGCAGAAAAAACATGGTCGCAAAATTAAAAAGTTAGTCGCATTGGCGACCATTTTAGTTGCCATTTGGAGCCCTGTAAAGTGAAATATTTCAAGCCTTTTTTTTTTTTAATCTTGATGACTACAGTTTACAACTCATGGAAATCAAATATCCAGTATCTAGCTACATGTAATGTAGCTGTAATGTATGTAATCTAGCTACATCGTATTTAATGGTTTATGCTGCCTTCTGCCTCAGTGATAAGCCAATAGCAACATGTTCATGACATGTCAAATACAGGCATATTCAGAACATCCGTTCAAATAAGTTTCCCATTATATGGTAGCATTCTGTATCATCTTCAAATGAGCCAAAAATGTCTACATTGTCATCTAAATTGAAAATCACCATTTTATTTTTTCAACAAGTCATAATAAAATGTGGGCCCTCACCTATTACTAATTGTATGATTGATAGCTAAGGTCCACCAACTCATCTGAAAAATCATGAACACTCTCAGCATTCTGAAGATATGTTTCAAAAGCACATTTCACAGAGCATAAGGACCTAATCTGACATATGGGTCAGAATAGCTCTGTGGCAGTTCTGAGGGTTAAACTCACAACCATCCAGTCAGTAGTGCAGGACCTTAATCTCCTTATTGTCCCAGTGAAATTTAGTGTTCTGGCAGCCATTCTGTCTTGAGTTTAGTTAACAAAATTTATTTATTTGTAGGAAACATATTTGCTGTTGGCCAATGTAGAGGTAGGGTACACAAAATATATATATATATATATATTACGAACACTTACACACTGAAATCTTGCTGTGGTTGTCTTTACTTGGAAGCATCTTCACTCCTCTGGACTTCAGCTCTGTCATCTTCTTCACTGCAAGACAAAAAGACAAACAGTGCATCATGGCATTTTGAGGACAACAATGATTGTGTGTGTGTGAGTAAATAGTAATGATAATCTTAGATTATTTTTAGACTCAGAGTACACAGGTGTTGCCAGCATCATGTTCTGCATCAGTTGCAGTGAGAATGAAGAATGACTCCAAAATCGTGTTTGAACCAGATTCTTGAATTATTTTGTATGCTACAGACCCCCTCCAAAACTATTGGAGACCAATTCATTTGTTTGTGCCACAGACAAATGTGTTTGATATAAAAAAGATGGATCATTTAGGATGTCAGCTTTTATTTCCTGGTATTTACATCTAGATGTGTCAAAAAACATAAAACATACAACATTTTGTATCAGATCACACAATTTTTAGGCAAGCAAAAGTACAGGAATAGATAACTATTGAAGTCAATTAAAGTAAATAACACTTAATATCTGCTTGCATATCCTTTGCTTGCAAAAACTGCATCAAGCCTGTGACTCACTGACATCACCAATTTGTTGGTTTCTTCTATTGTGATGCTTTTCCAGGCTTTTAATACAGCTGCTTTCAGTTGTTGTTTGTCTAGGGAGGGTTTCTCCCTTCAGTCTCCTCTTCAGTAGGTGAAATGCTGCTCAATTGGGTTAAGGTCTGGTGATTGACTTGGCCAGTCCAAAACCTTCTGCTAAAACCAAGAGTAGATGTTCAGAGCTATTTAATATGTAAACAATCAATCTAACAGGACACACCAGGGTAACAAGAAACACCTGTCAGTCACATTTTCCAATATGTATGCTTGCTTATAAATTGTGGTCTGAAATAAAATGTGCCATGTTCTAGGTCGTTTAACACATCTGTATATAAATACCACGAAATAATAGTTGAAATTCTAAACTCTCTTTGCATAATCATCTTTTGATTTCAAACCCAAATGTCTTCAGTCTACAGCAAAAAAAATAAATAATTGGCTTTGCCATTCCAATAGTTTTGGAGGGGACTGTACGTGTAACAGATTTACTTGTTCACAGCAGCTGCTTCTTATTCTATTAGCAACTACAATTTCCACATCCTTCAGTCTACATTACTTATGTGTTATCTATTTCTTAATTTTGCTACTTATGACAATATATTAATAATACTTGAAGAGTATTTTATTACCTCATTACATATTTATTTGCTATAAGACCTTATGGGTAGTACATTTGGTATAAAAAATCTATTTAGTGCTTCTGTTCTCAAAATTAAACTCACATTTAATATTTAAGTTGTTGTATGTAGCATATTCAAAACTTTTAGAAAAAAATGTCCTTTCAAGTTTCTTTGGATAGTTAAATGTTCTTTGAATACTAATAGGGTTTTAATTGAAACCTTCTGTGGTAGGATTCTTCTAGGGCTGTACTTGATTCTGGCCTTTGGACTTTTATTTTTCAGAAAATTGTTTCAGAATATTGCTAGTTTTTCATAGGATTTCACAAACATCCACTACCAGCTTGTAACCTGCTAACATTATTGTAGCTGGTTAGCATTAACACTCAACCACCGCTGTTCACAATGGCGAATGTAATGGATGTCTACCTTTGAGTACAGGTGAGGACACGTTTGAGTTACACAGTGCAGCTGGAGTTGGGAGGCCATCGAGAAGCAGATCCGCGACTTACTAGGAAAGTAGGCCCAGCTACGTGAGGCTCACAAGTCCAAGATTAGTTTGCGGCTTGATACATCTACTCCCACCACTTCTACTCCGTGTGCTTCTTTGCACAGGGGCCATGTTCCCAGGATGCAACCTGCCCAGGTCTCCTTCACTTCGGCGCCAACACATCAGGGACCTTGGGTGCACCATCAGTGGAAGGCGCCGTCCAGACCCCGGGTGAGGACCTCCACCAACCCCAATCTTCGCAATCTCCACCACAAACCGCTTCGCCCCTCTCTGCGAGACCAAACCAAACACCATGATCATCGGAGACTCCATTGTTTGGAACGTCCGCGTCACCTTATCTAAAGATAAGGTACGCACCCATTGTTTTTCTGGTGCTCGTGTTCCCGATGTGGCTACACAGGCACCCGCAATCTTGAAGAATGACAAGAACATTGGAGCTGTCGTGCAGCACAGGGTTGGGGGATGGGGGGGGGACTGCAGCAGACAAAAATCCTGAAGAGGGACTTCAGCAGCCTGATCGAAACGGTACGCAACAGATTGCCCGCGATGAAAATAATCATGTCTGGACCACTCCCCACATACAGATGTGGACTTGAAAGGTTCAGCAGACTTTTTGTTTTAAATGAATGGTTAATATCATGGTGTAATGAGCAGAATCTGCTCTTTGTAAATAATTGGAATCTTTTCTGGGAGCGACCTAGGTTGTGCCGCACTGATGACCTGCACCCCAGCAGACTCCAAGATACTACACACCATGTGACTAATCATGACCCACAAACAAGTAAGTACAATAACAGCTATGACAGTCAATGTTCAAATTACTTAAATAACAATACATCATTTGTAGTCTATCCTATAGAGACTGTGTTTGTTCCCCAAACTAAACAGAAACATAGACATTTTCAGAAAGTGTGTTTTAGTAACCTAATTAACATAAAATTAGATCATACTGAATGCACAGAGGGCACCTTTGATCTGAAGCTAGGACTGTTAAATATTATATCTCTAACGTCTAGAGCACTTATTGTTAAAGCATTACTGATCAGGAGCTTAATATAATGTGTTTAATAGAAACATGGAATAAACCAAATAAATACATAGAACTAAATGAAACCAGGCCTCCTGGGTACAGTTATATACATCAGCCCAGTCTAACAGGCAGAGGAGGAGGTGTCGCACTTATTTATAATGACAATCTAGGCATCACACAAAAACCAAGTCATAAATTCAACTCTTTTGAAGTTCTTTATTCTAGTTTAACATATGTAGCCACAAAAAACAAGTGTACCGAGTCGACTCTGCTAATTATCATTTACAGACCCTCAGGGCCATATTCAGAATTTGCATATTTTATCTCAGACCTAGTTGTTTCTATAGAGAAAGCTTTAATTGTTGGTGACTTTAATATTCATTTTGATAACCTGGAAGACCCTCTGAGAACAGTGGTTGTGTCTATTCTAGAGTCAGTGGAGGTCAATCAGAATGTAATAGGACCCACTCATAGTGGTGGTCACACGCTTGAACTGATATTAACATACAGAATAAATATAGGAAATATAGTAAAACTGTTTAAATTACGTATTGATCATAATATAAGCACCTTGCCACGCTACCGCATCATACATACTTTCACGCTAGCTACTGCACAGTTTTATCAATATCTTCCCAGAGATATCAGCTATGATTGGAGTACCGTCTGATCCCAAATAACGATCACGCGACTAAATTCTTAGACTCAACTTTCCGCTACATGGTAGATAAGGTAGCTCCACTTAAAAGAAAAATAATTCGAGAAAAAAGCTAGCACCCTGGTATAACGATCACACACCTTAAAACAGACCACTGGACAATTAGAATGTAAATGGTGTCAAGCCAAATTGGCAGTATTTCAAACAGCATGGAAGGAGAGCCTCCTGAACTATAGAAAATCTCTGCCGCTATATCAGTCCATCTCTCCACCTTAATGGAAGATAATAAAAATATTCCTAGATTCTTATTCAATACTGTGGCAAAATTAATTAGGAACAAAAACCACCACAGAAACTTGTACACAATCACTACATAGCAGCAATGATTTCATGAATTTTTTCACTGGCAAAATTGAAAATATTAGACAAAATATTCAGCCTGTTAATTTAAAACCAGACAGCAATCTCAGATCAATGATTAGAATGTTTTACTCCCCTTAGAGAAACCAAACTAATCTCATTAATTTCTTCATCAAAATCATCAACATCAAATACCATTGATCATAGTATTCTCCTTGATAGACTAGAAAATGTTGTTGGCATTCAGGGAACAGTCCTCTCCTGGCTCAGGTCTTATTTGACGGATCGTTATCAGTTTGTAGATGTAAATGGAGATTTCTCTGTGCATGCTGAGGTAAAGTTTGGTGTTCCACAATGTTCTGTTTTAGACCCACTGCTTTTTCCTTTATATATGCTATCTCTGGGTGAAATTATTCGTAAACATGGAACTGTCTTCCACTGTTATGCTGATGACACACAGTTGTATGTTTCAGCAAGCCAGATGACTGACACCAGCTTAATGAAGTTGAGAAATGTGTAAAGGACATTAGACATTGGATGCTTATTAACTTCCTTTTACTTTATTCTGACAAGACAGAAGTACTTCTGCTAGGACCACATGCAGCTAGAAGTAAACTTTCTGATTACATAGTAATTCTGGATGGCCTTTCAGTTTTGTCATGTGCAGCAGTAAAATACCTTGGTGTGATTATTGACTCCAGTCTTTCATTTGATGTTAAATAATATTACAAGAACATCTTAGACATATTGATAAGATAAGAAATATAATGTCACTACACGATGCAGAAATATTAGTTCATGCTTTCATCACCTCTAGGTTCGATTATTGTAATACCTTACTGTCCGGATGTTCCAGTAGGAGCATAAACATGCTCCACTTAGTCCAGAATGCAGCTGCAAGAGTCCTTATTAGAACCAGAAGATATGAGCACATCACCCCTATCTCATCCACACTGCACTGGTTCCCAGTAAAATTTCACATTGATTTTAAAATACTACTATTGACCTATAAAGCACTGAATGGTCTCGCGCCACAGTACCTGAGTGAACTTTTGGTCTTTTATGATCTGCCACGCCTACTGCAATCAAAAGGTGCAGGCTATTTGTTGGTACCTCGAATAGTGAAGGCTACAGCAGGGGAAAGAGCTTTCTCTTACAAAGCCCCACAGTTATGGAACAGCCTTCCAATTAGTGTTCAGGACTCAGACACAGTCTCAATGTTTAAGTCCAGGCTGAAAACATATTTGTTTAGTCAAGCTTTTTGTGAATAGTTTTTTTTTTTTTTTTTTTTTACTTAAGGGAGCAGCTCTAGAGGGCTCACAGGCATAGAGTGTTGTGGTGAACTGGGATGTTTGGATGCTGTCACCCTGGTTTGTTGATAGTGGGGTGGCTGGCCGCCTTTGTCCCAGGGTGCCCTCATGTCTGTGTTACCTTCTGGGTCTCCCTTTTAGTTATGCTATCTTGCCATAGTCCCTGCTTGCACTCATGCAAAGTACATTGTCCTTAACCATTACAGGACAATAAGCATATCTAATATTCTCTTCCTCTCTTTCTTTTTCTCTCCCTCTCTCTTTCTGTCAAGCTACACATGATACTCCTGAGATGCCAGTGATCCTGATTCCTTCTGCTCTTCTGACCTGCCTGATCCATCCTGATGCCCTACTTCTGGTTGGAGTTTTCATGAATTGGAAGTTGCATGCTGCTCCTGAGGATGGCCCTACATGGTGCAGCCTAAAGATCACTGGTATTGCTGAGGATGGTGCCACTTGAACACCATGGGGATGGCTTTGGACCCCAACTCGTGAACATGCTATGATGGCCAGGACTACAAATTGCTATTATAGCCTCAGCATTGCAATTGCCACAAACAGTTTTGCACTCAAGTGTCCATCAGAGAACAGTGAAGAAGTTCACAAAACAGACTTCATGCAAAACTGTAATGAATTTTCCTGGTTACACAACTGCACTAATTGATCATTTAGTATTAGCAGATTTATAAAAGGGACTTATTTATAATTATACTATTAATTATCACCCAGATGAGGATTGGTTCCCTTTTGTGTCTGGTTCTTCTCAAGGTTTCTTCCTTATATCGGCCCAGTGAGTTTCTCCTTGCCACCGTCGCCTCCGTCTTGCTCATTAGGGACAAATTCATACATTTAAAATTTATGTTCTGAATTCATATATCTATAAAGCTACTTTGGGACAATGTCCATTGTTAAAAGCTCTATACAAATAAAATGTAATTGAATTAAACTGAATAATTTTATGGCATATTTTCTACAAATTCAGCAGCTCTAATACAAATCTTTAAGTGGATATAGTTAGTCCATAATAAACCCTTAAGTCCTAGAGACTCTTTATGACACAAAAGGACTCAGACATTTTACTAATCATATGAAAAACAGAAGTCTAAGTGGCTTATTATGTTAAGAGTATCTACTCATTGGAAATTAGCCATAAACACACTTGTGCTGAAAGAAAGAAAGAGATGAAGAAGAAGAGGAGGAGGGGGTCAATTGGAAATCTAATTAAGGGCTTAGCCCTCCTTTCTCCTCTTCCTGACAGTATTTATTTATCAAACTGCAGACCTGTAATCCTATCCAATCACTCTGATCTGCTTAAAGAGGTGAAATTCCTCCAGATTTTGCCTTTGTTTTTCACTTCTTTTTTTTGTATCTGAGCCAACTAATCCTGCTTTTCAGCTCATCCCCTTTGAATGGAGACCTCTGAACTTTGCAATGTGATGAGAATGCAGGCAGTGCATTAGTATGGTGCAGGATGGGCCAGAGGCAGTGGAGGACAATGGTTGCTCAGTGGTTATGGCTCTGGGTTACTGATCAGAAGGTTGTGAAATCAAGCCTTGGCACTGCCACTGTTGGGCCTTTGAGCACAGCCCTTAAACTTCTCTACCATATTATGGATGATTATGTTCTCTAACCAAAGCTTACTAACAAGCTAGTGTATGTCATCTGGAAAATAATCACTGTACCATATCTTTTTCTTTCACAGTGCCGTAACTCTAGAAGTAGTAGGTTATTGATTGGTTTAACTTGTGAGGTCAGGTAGTTGGGTTGACATGAATCAAACTTTGTTGAAAATTGGCAATGCAGAATGCTTGGTTGGGAATGGAAACCAACCAGAAATGGAAACAGGCACGTTGCATTAAGATATATATATATATATATATATATATATATATATATATATATATATATATACATACACACACACACACACACATATATATATATATATATATATATATATATATATATATATATATACATACACACACACAAACACACAGTATATATATATATATATATATATATATATATATATATATATATATATATATATATACCGTGCCTGTCAATACAGAGCAGCAAACCAGGAAAATTCAAAAGATTTTATGCACATTTCGCTTAATTTCTAACTTAATTTAGTTGAACATTTCTAAATGACTTATAATTCTAAATTATTATAATGATAGATTTACCATTTCTAAACATATGGTTTGGTTTGAGAACCAGTGTTAACATGCTGGCAAAAAGTATGCTATACATTATTTAAGGGGGGGAAATGGATTAAGTTTGCTTCTTGGAATAAATAAGACAAATATGTATTTTTTTATAAGAAACTTAAAAAAATATAATTCTTAGATAATTATGCTTACAGTTATCATTAAATGATCTAATTTTGGGCTGCTATGTAAGTATCATTTCTTCTAGCTAGCTAAAAGTGATCTCATGTGTTCTCAGATTACTAGTTAGTACTGGAGTCAAGTTTATTTGAATCCTGCATTTGATGTTAGACACTCATGATTTCAAAATGTACATGCATACTCTACATATTTGATGTATATTGAGTTCCATCCATCCATTTTCCATGCTGTTTTTTATCCTACACGGAGTTTGGGGAGCCCGGAGCCCATCCCAGGGAACTAGGGGCACAAGGCAGGTGACACCCTGGACACCCATACACTATGGACAATTTTGAAATGCCAATCAGCCTACAATGCATGTCTTTGGTCTCAGGGAGGAAACAGAAGTGCCTGGAAGAAACCCCTGAAGCAAAGGGGAAAACATGCATGCTCCGCGCACACAGGGTAGAGGTGAGATTCGAAACCCCAACCCCAGAGGTGAGAGACAAATGAGCTAACCAGTAAGCCACCATGCCCCAACGGGCTGGGTGAAAAAATCAACCCAAATGCTACTGTAGGTCCTAACCCAACCTCTCTGTCAAGTTCCATTTAGGGCAAATTGCACGGTGATATCCCAAAATATAAATGCTAACAAAAGATTTGTGGATTATTTTGTCAGTAATGTCAACAAAACAGATTTTTAGAGACCTCCTACCTTGGTACTGAGCACTGAAGCCCCTCAGCTTGTGGTTGCCATCAGTGGTAAAATGGATACGTAGCCAGTTCTTACTGCTAATAATAGGTGAGGGGAGATTAGGACCCGTGAACCTGCAACACAAAACCAAAAGATATTATTTAGAAAGCAGAACAACAACAAAAAATTATAATGAACCCTTCAGTCATGAGAAATAATGGCACTAACTCTGATAATGTGAAATGTGAAAATAGTATGAAATAATCGATTCCAATGAATGCATAAACTCCAGTAAAGCCAGCTTTATACCAGTGAACAGGTTTTAGGGATGACAAGAATTAGTTCTTATTATTAAGACAAAGCTGTTCACATAATTGTGAGCTGGGTTTCACATTGGGACCCATTGAGGCATTGCAAAGAATGCTAAGCACATAAGTTGAAGAAAAATCTGAATCTTCCTGACAGAGTGACAGAGACTGAGCCTCATCGAGTGTACCAAATGTCAGATTTGGCTCAACGGGCCCTTTGATGAGAACGAGTGAGAAAGCAGACTAGAGAGGGCATTGGCAGGGGAAAGAAGGCTATAGAGCGGTAACACTGTGGCTTGTCTCTGAGCTTTGTCTGCGATTGTTTCTGCTGATGGTGTGGGTTCCAAATCAGTCTCTCAGCCCTGACTTTTTCTCATTAGCCAGTATTGTGACTCCACCAACACTGACGATGACAGTAATGAGAGGGGTCTTTGAATCACAGACACAAAGACAGACTTTACCAGCCCAGAAGTGCTGCCATACTCAATCAGAATCAGAATCACTGATGATAGGGATGAAGAGATATGTCTTTTAAAATTCTGATGGAACCTTGGCCTAATTAAGTGCAGATGGATATCAGAGTACTTCGGAATAGGATTCAGTGACATTGTTATCTGTCATCGCAAGCTTTCACTGAGTGACATGAAATGATAATGTCTTATATATACAGTCTGTCATAAAAAGGTGCAGTGCATAGAGTTGATAACAGTTGGATTTTGTAGTACAGTAACCAGAATGCATGAAAACATCATAAAAGCAGTTACAGACAACAAAATGTAAAGGAACATACATACATTTATTTATTTCCAGTAAGCCCTATATCCTGGTCAAGACTGTGGTGGATCTGGAGCCTATCCAAGGAACACTGAATGTTAGCCAGAAATACACCCAGGAGGGTGTACACACCATGCACACACACATTCAAACCAAGGGACTATTTAGAGTCACCAATCCACCTACAGTACCAACATGTTTTTGGAAGGGTTTAGGAAACCAGAGAGCCCACAGTATGAAATATGATATATGAATATGAAAGGAATAAAGCGAAAAAAGACAATGGGCCAGGTTGTTACTCATGGCCCAAAATTTCCTTACATTTTTTTTCGATGGCTTTGACGGGACACTCACACGGCTGTTATGAAGGACTGCTGTTTAGATAGAGCCTGCGGCACATGAGTGCAATGATGGTGAACAAAATGTTCCCTGGACATTAACACAATCATGGTGTCAAGATGGGATGCTCACACAACAGGAAACCACAGAGTATCCTTTCAACACACATTAGCAAAATTTGGCTTATTAAATAAAACACACCCCATGCTCTTATGGGAAATGAGCTGCAAAGCTTCTTCAGAGAGTAAAACAGGGATAGACACATTCTCTCCAACATTCACATTTGAAGTATGTTGGCTGGAAAGGAAGACATTCTTTGTGACTATGGCCCCAGTGCTGGTCGTGTGAGTGATGCATTGTGAGCATAAGTGATGCCATACATCTGGGGCTAAAGTCTGTCTCCATGGCAATTCACTTGACAGACAGATTTACAACTTCAGCCATTGACATGACAATCACACTCTGAGAGTTCTCATGGCTGTCTCACAGGTTAAGGTTCAACTTTCCACAGATTGTCCCCATCTCAGTTTTCTTGCACTCTCTGAAGCACTGGAAAAATCGTTCATACAATAACTGGCAGGCATGGAGATGGTGAGAACAAGATTAATCCCTTCTACAAAATCAATCACCCACAGGTCCGCCTTTACTGAAATTAGTTTTCTTCTTCAAATCCAACCATTATTTATTTATTTAATGTGCTACCCTGTCCTCTCCTTTGAGGACTGCTAAAATAATGGAAGTGGCATTGAGTTCTGACAACATGTCACATGATATTAGTCATGATTTACAATGCCAGCCAGTGAACAGATAAAGTGAATTTTGGTTCAGATTGTTTTATTACTTTATAATCAGACCATATCAGATGGTGCACATCCAATGCAGGACAGCAAAGGAATTGTTACATGTAAGTGTTGCTATCTTTTTTCTTAAAATCAGTTGTGTGATATTTCATATTATTACTTGTAATTCTTTGGTTTGAAAGATCTCTCTCTCTCTCTCTCTCTCTCTCTCTCTCTCTCTCTCTCTCTCTCACACACACACAGACACACACACACACACACACACACACTCTTCATACATATTAGAACACGCTAGTCCCATGTTTCTAGATTGAACAGAAATTGAGTTACAAAAAAAATCTGGGTTACGGTGATATAACTGTCATATAAGATGACATACTATGTTATACAAATGATCAATACTTGGAATTACAGTCTATTTGTAGTCTAAAGGACTGTCAACTGGTGGATTGTGGTACAGTTGCAGACCCAGCAAAGTATTCCAGTGGACCAAAGCGAACACTCAAAAAATACTATAGCAGTGCAGATTAACTAGACAGCTTCTATAATGACAAAAATTGCATTTTTTAAAGACAAATGGTCAGAGAACTATATGTTCAATGCCCACTTCAGTCCCTGTTCAGTCAGTGGTGTTAGTCAGACATGGTGACATGACGTGAATAACCACTTCAAACTTATGTCTTATTTGTAGCCATGAACTAATAATTAATTGTTAGGCATGAAAAGGTAATTGTTATCATCTTTCAGTCATGCCATTTGCCTATCCAAAAGTTTGTAGGCAGTGGATTTTATTTAACTAGACCTTCAGAAATGTTTGTGGAATACCCCTGATCTATGTACATACATCTACTGATATTGCACACTCATTAAAAAAACCTACAGTATATGAAGAGTTTCCACTAACCCACCAAAAGGTGTACCATGAAAGGAATAAGCTGAAGACACCAGAATGGGTTCTAGGTTTTTCATTTTAAGAGCACAAATAACATAAAAGGTCACTTCACTTAGAAACCTAAAACACATTTATCTGTGTGCTCCTCTAGATAAAATGATTTAAAGAATCAGTCCATCCTCCTAATGTCCATGTCACGATACACTTATTGAGATGTCTATTTGCGTTAAAAAGCAATTTAAGCCCAAATCACTCCCTGTTATTACGTAGTGATTATTCTAGGGAACAGTCTCTGGATCTGATAAGTTACACAAGAGAAGGAATATCGAAAATGTCATTACAGATTAGAGTGCTCATAAATATGCTATTAGAAAATGGCGTGAAAAGTGTTGTCACCCCTACACCTCCCCTTCCATTCACTTCACTTTCTTCCTTCCTAAAAGAAATTATTTGCACTCAACAAAGAGTCCTGAAAGTCAAAGAGGGGCCTACATGGTTTGATGAAGCACTCTTTAAGGGCATTATTGCAAGTTCAATACCCTCCCTTCACCCTCGTCCTCAGTATTAGATTTTGCTCGGACAAGCCTCAGGAGTGCCGCTGTAAATGAGTTCTTGATCCCAGTCCAATGAACTTCCTAGATTAATCGAAAAATATCTCTGGCATTAGAGAGAAATACGCAAGGGCACACTCATCTATACGCACTACATCCAAGCGCTTCAAGTACGTGCAACCTATTAGTACTTTGTCCAAATAAACAACATTGCAAAGATTAATTGCTTGAAATTGGCAGAGACAAACAAGTAAGCACTTATGCCAGCTATAGACACTTCGACAAAAAAAAAACAACCTTTTATCTATTTTGCTTAACTAACCATGAAACAAGTTAATGGTGGCAACAGACCCCTTTCATTCTTGTTAAAAAAATGCAACAAGACCATGATTGTAGATTAAGGAGCTATAATGAAAGGCTTAGTAATTCCTATGCGACCCCTGTATATTTATCACTTGTGTATGCATAATTATAGGCATTGGTGCTAAAAGTCGCCATGTGGATACGTGTCTTTCAAACAGAACCTAGCTTAACTGTGGCTACTTAGGCAGATCAGTTGGCCTGTTGCTTTGAATTTGATGGAGGCCCTAAGGCAAAGCACAAAGGTCATGATGATTTTAAAACAACAAAGTTCCAGTGTTTAAATGACTGAATCTTTGAGCAATGCAACAGCCTGCTCTTACTCTCTGAAGTGACAGAACAAATCAGGCTTACTGGGCAATGAGTTCAGTTCTGGGAATTAGAACTGAGGAGAGAAGAGCAGAGGCACTGGCAAAAGCTTTGACCTTCACGTTCACATCGCTCAACAACCATTAAACTCACTTAGAGCTTCCTATAACTGGTGAGGCAGCTTTGAGCTAAGCGCTATGCGACTTATGGCTTTGAAAAAGTTTTATGACTTTGCAAACATTTAAAACTGTGTCGAGTGTGCAGGAAGGATGTACTCGCTATAACAAGAAGGGAAGAAATCCACCCTGATTAATAAACTGTCTGTTTCGTGACATGCCACACTGCAGGTGTATGGAGCGGCTTGCATTAGAGCATGGCCAAAGCTCAAGAGCCGTCTGAGAATTCGGTTTGGTGAGAAACTGATTTCCATCGAGCCGCCATCCATAATTCATGAGCTGCCCTTTGGCTTTGCAACAATCACTTGTTAAATCTTATGGAGGTATTTTTTCCCTTCTTGTGAAAAATTGACCCTGAAAAAATTCAAATAAATAGAAAGTCATTGGGAAGAAAAATTAATGAATTGATTCATTTACTTACAAACTTACTTATTTAATCAATCAATGCATTCATTCTTTTGTTCGTTTGTGTGTTCATTAATTCATTTGTTCGTTCATTCATTCATTTCCTTTAAAGATCTTTTCCTCTATTCTGGGTCATGTCAATATCCATGCCTTCCCTCCAAGAATAGGCCTTGCAAATAAGAAATAATAACAAATCCACAAAAGGGATTTTATAAGTGAGAAGTGTTTTATAAGAAAAGAGACATGCATTCACCTATGTGGAGAGGAATATTGGTGTCTACTTCAATAATAATAGCTGAACACTTCAAAAGAGCTCTGTACAATCTCTTTCATCTACCTTTCTTTACATATTCTCTATCAGTGATTATAGCACTCTATATGCTCAGCCCTTACTTCCATTTCAGGGCCTTTTACTTTGAAATGTGTTCACCCATGTATGCATGCCAATATATAACAGTTTGTGCTGATGGAATGAAATTAATTAATTGAGATTATTTTTCACCCAAAGTTGACAAAAAGAATGATGATGTAAGAAAGTGGTGCTATAAAATGAATGGGGCTCTAATCGATTAGCTGTAAAATTTAAAAGGCTAATGAATAATGGATAAATTCAAGTTAAAAAAGAAGACACAGTTGCATAACTAACCACATGGTTTCACTGCTACTTTTTTTTTCTTGTTGCAGAACATTTGAGAGACAATTACAAGAAAGAGATACTGGTTGGTGCCTGCTGGGGAAGGTATCTGATTAAACTTCTGGCATAAGTGATTATAGTACGCACAGATGCTATATAACTGTAGTGTGCTAAAATGCCCCCTGGGTAGCAAGAGAGCAAACAACAACCCAGACACATCATCACACAAAGACCTGATAAACCAGCACACCAGATGATCTTAGATATTAACATGGATAAATCTTTTAAAACAAGAAAAAGGAAAAAGAACAAGTGAGAAAGCAATGAAAAAACAATGATTCTCTCTCTCTCTGTCTCTCTTTTATTTTCTCTTGCTATCTCTTTAATAACCATGGCACCTTTCTTTACCCTTCTTCACCCCACCTGTGTTAGCCGAAGATGAAAACTAAATGACTGAATACATAACAAGCATTTCTTTATCACACCAACCATTATGGTCCATTACATTGGATTTATAGTTAATGGGGGAAAAACAAATTAGTTTCCAAGGTCACTTGGATATGGTAATTGAGCCTCCCAAACGGATCCATAAAATATGTCCATTAAAAAGATCTATTGCTATTCAACGCCACAGAACAGAATCATGGTTAGGTTTTAGGTTGATGTGGAAGGTGAGGGTCTTGTATATATGTGTTTGTATTAGTGTGGGAGGGATGCGAGCAAGGAAAAGATATAAAGAAAGAACTTACTATTCATAATCTGAACGTCAAAATCATTAGGAATTGCTACTACTATGATTGATTTGCTGTACACAATCAGAAAGAGGGGCTCTGGACAAAATTACTAAAATTAGTTATCATTGTTGTATAGTCTTCTTCATTACCGCCCCCCTCCTGGACTGGAAGGAGCAGTCGTGAGCAGTTGTGCACAGTCATACGTCACCAAACTAATTTGCATAATCTTCATGGTACTTTAGACCGTGATGGAAATGCAGACAACTAAGGACTGGAGGAACCAAATGGCCCATTGAAAAAAAGTTCCCGGGACTAATTGTTCTGAGTAATTTTGGTGGAAAAGTGGCTTACTGTAGGCTTATTATAGTAACCACCACTCTTCTGGCAAGGATTTCCACTAGATTTTGGAACATGGCTTTATGGATTTGCACATTCACCCACAAGAGCTGACAGTGGTGCACTGGTGTCGTTTGAGGAGGCCTGGGGCAGAGTCAGTGTTCCAGTTCATCTCAAAGGTATTCAGTGGGATTCAGATCAGGACTCTGTGCAGACCATTCAAGTTTTTCCACTCCAACTTTTGTAAACGATGTCTTTATAGACCTCGCTTTGTGCTCAGGGACACTGTCATGCTTGGAAAGGTTTTGGCTTAACCCCTTGGTTCCAGTGAAGGGAATTCTTAAAGCTACAGCATACAAAGCCATTCTAGACAATTCTGTATTTCCAACTTTGTGGCACACAGGTGGTGGAAGGTTACAAATCGATATCTCTTTCTGTTCTCTCTCTCACTCTGTATTTTATTCTGTTGCATGCTGGGAGTTGGGTAAAAGGGGTGTGGGTTGAGAGTGCTGGTGAGAGTTGGCTAGCTGTGAGTGGTGTATACTGGTTGGAGTTTTACTTTGATGAAGTTTGGCAGTCATGGTGCATATTAGATCTAGGATAATGGCTAGACCTGGCTGTCTTCTGTTGCTCAGTGGATCTGAGGAATTCGTTACGACTTTCCTACACTCACCTTCAGCCATCCGTTGGAGGAGCAGAATGAGGATTGGAGATGCTGCTTATCCTTTACCACTGCAGGTCTAGATGTTTTCAAGTTGGCTGGACAGAAAGTATTTTGGTGGGAGAGTTTGTTGGTAATGACGCTTCCCCTAGGCTGCTGGTAGTCCCTTTACAAGCATTAAATAGATAAACACATATGCAGCTAGTGTTTGGGGGAAAAGTAAGTTGTCCTTTCTGTTTGGGGATTGAATCGCTGTTTCACCTTTTTGTTCAGTGCACATGCATGAAAAGCCTACTCTCACTGGTTCCCATCTTCAGGTGATTTTCCCCCCTTTCAATCAGTCAATTTTGGGCCGAAGTATTCAGCAAGGTGAAAACATGTTCTAGTCCTGCTAAACTTTTTATGTGGTTGTAACCAGTGTTGGGTAAGTTACTCCAGAAAAGTAATTAATTACTAATTACTAGTTACTTTTTACAACTGTAATCAGATTACTTAAGTAATTACTGTCTAAAAATAATCACAAACTAATTAATTAATTCATACATTAAATTGCCATTGAAATAAGTTCTTTAAAAAATTTTTTTGCTGTTGGTGAATTCGCCTCAAGTTTAACATGGCAATGTTGCCATGACAAGTGGTTTAATAAATTACTGGTGCTACTCAGAGAGGTGAATACGTTTCCCCCCGGGACTTAACTTACATTTTACAGTGATGTTCGTGTCTGAAATGTGTCATAAATTTGAAGTAATGGGAATATTTCCACTCAGCCAATCGTTGCTTCTGCCATCCTTTCAAAAGAACGCAGCATGTGCTCTCTCAAAGCGCCTAGTCGTGTTAGATTCGTCATCAAATTTAAAGGGAGCGCAATCAACGAACTTCGATTTTAGTTGTAAATAATTATTTGTTTATTTATTATTATTATTATTATTATTATTATTATTATTTTACTTTTTTATTATTTAAAATAATTTAAATAAATAAAATTCTATATGTAACAAAAGTATTACATTTTATTAAAAAAGTGACTAATTAAATTGCTGAAAAAGAAAAAGTAATTCCTTACATTACTTTGTAGCTCGTTATACCCAACACCCCATCCACATGCAGAAGCATTTATGTACAGGGCCAAAACAAAATCCAAAATCAGGGTTGCAGTGGTAGCAAGGGTCAAACACAATGATTCATGATTTTTCCAAATCGGATGGCAAATACAAAAAGCAAACAATAGTTAAGGCAATGTCAAAAGTCAAAACACACTACTGGCAATCAGAGTAAACACTGCTCAGAACTTACAGAAATGCTGGGATTGACAAGCAAAATTAAACATTTGGAAAAAGTGGTAGAACCAGATGTCAAGGCAGAGAGCAGTGGATGTGGTAGTAGCTGCATGTGGTAATTTGGTGAAATCCTAACTGTAGAGTTAATAATGAAAATGGTGACTCACTATTCATTCATCTTCAGTAAAAGCTTTATCCTGGTCAGAGTTGCAGTGGATTCAATAGTAACACTGGGACAAGCCGGGTGAATTCACTATAGATGGGATGCCAGTCCACTGGTGGCTTATTTGTCATTTTCCACTTTTCCTTTCACAATATACTGTATGATGTAATGGTTTAAGTTTTTTTGCTTCCCCCAATATTCATTTCAATACCCTATAAAGTGGGCAAACTGTCTGTCTGTGTCTCTCTCTCTCTCTCTCTCTCTCTCTTTCACTCTCATTTGTCAGTTAAATGGTTATTAGTGGGTACTGTGCTGCAATGGCTAGATGCCCAGCATGACTCAGTTTGGCAAGGCTAGTCAGAACTCCATGCAGCACCTTACTACTCCATGCAGACTACTCTAACAGCTGTTCCGCATACAATTTTTATGTACTTATTCTCAACATAATCATCTATATTTACCAATTTCTGCAAGGGTCTTCTTTTATCACACAGCAGTAGCACCATTTTGAGAAGCACTGGGCATGTATTCAGAAGCATTTCTAAGTGTGTTAAAGGGTCAGAAGGGGAGTTAGCAGCCAGTTAAATTTTCCTGGCTCAGATAGAGAAGATACAGTTATAATATACCACAATGCAGTTGAATTTGATCAAAGCTAGTTTTTCATTTCTGTTCAGATACATTTACAACATCCAACACCACAACCAACGATATTTGTTCAATGGCTTCCAATGGTGGGACTATCTGAAATGGTATCTTCAACAAGCACATACAGTACCTTCCACTAATATTGACACCCTTGGTAAATATGAGTAAAGAAGGCTGTGAAAAATTGTCTTTAGTGTTCAACCTTTTGATCTTTTGTAAAAAAAAAAAAAAGAAATCACAAAAATACAGTTAATAACAAAAAGCTGTTATCTTGGCAAAGGGAGGCAGCACAAAGCATTGACTAAAAGGTGCCAATAAATGTTGCACACCTATATTTAACTTTTTTTTAAAAAAAAAAAACCTGTGTTTTGTTTGCTATTGTTTGATATCCATCAAAGCAGTGTATTTTTGTGAATTTATTTAACAAAATATCAAAGGGTTAAACAATAAAGACAATTTTTCACAGTGTTCTGTGCTCATATTTACCAAGGGTGCCAATATTATGGGAGGGCACTGCACGAATGTGATGGTTAGGTGTCCACATACCTTTGGTCATATAGTGTATGTGCCCTGGTGCCCTCATATTTACTTCCAGATACTCAAACCATTCATAATTTAAATGTTTACAGCGTGTGTTTTTTAAACACTTTTCACTCTGAAAGCCTGTTTTCAAAGAATGACAAGTGTACCTTAAAAGCCTAAATGTAGCCTGTTGCAATGCACAATTGGTCTGTGAGTGGAAAGTAAGTACCTTAGGAACACCACTGACCAGATGTTTTTAGATGGTACATTCTCAGCACAGTTGTGATACTGACATGGTCCTGACTAGAACAAGTGTATTAGTCAGCATTGATGAGTTTAAAAAAAAAATAAATCTGTGTTCACTTGCTGTACACTTTATTAGACACACAATGAGTAGGTTAACTCTTAGAGACTCTAGCCCATTTTTCCATGCACAATTTGTGTTACTTGTCCACTACCTTTTATTAGTGTCATTTTCACAAAACTGTGGGCTGTTGCACAAGATACAATTAGACCAAATGGCACATAGGTTTCATTCAGTAAATTACTAGCAACTAGGTGTGTTTGAGTTGATGTGTTTTTTTTTGTTTGTTTGGTTTGTTTGTTTTTTTTATGTTGAAACAAGCTCAGTATTTGAAAAGTTATACCAGAGTTCAAATTTAAGTGGATTTGTTATTAGTAGAATTACATGAAATGTATACTATTTAACTAATATTAATGTTTCAGCTAATGTGAATAAATGCATATGATGCTTGAATAGTTTATGCTTTTTATTACCTTAAAGAGATGTTCAGATAACACACACACACACACACACACAATGTTTAACTATGTCAAACTATGTTCCTAACATCATTCTGAGTTAAGTAAGGAAACTCCTGAGTCATTATTTTGAAGTTGATATCAAGGGGCATTAGTAGGGCATTCAGTGCCGCCTGTGTGCTAAGCAAATCTTAGCTAGCATGTTAGGGATATAGTCCCCTTCACTCCCAATTAGTAGAAGTGCCTGGATTGGGGAAAATCACCTTAGAGTTATGGCACACTTTATTTGGAGTGTATGGTTGATTAATATACTTGTAGAGAATGCATTGCAGATATGCTTCTGCAAATAATGTGACCCTAACAGGAGTCCTTGATAAATGTTAATAATGTTAAAGCAACAATGAGCAAAAGAAGCACACCAAATCAGTAACATGCCCTCACTTTCAGGGACACTGGAGATGGGGGAATAGTGGAACAAACTACCCAGGTGGTTTGTGTTTGTGTTTTGGGGAGCTCTGAAAATGCAGGCTGGAATGGTGTTATTTGGTGTCATAAATAAACTGATATTTGTAGAAAAAAATAGGCTGAAAGACTGAACTTTCCATCCATCTAATATATTGGAAGTTCGCTAGGGGCTTATCTCCTTTCTCAAATCATTTTGTCTGCCTCACACATAGACTCATTATTTTAGCAAAGATCCATTATTTAAATATGGTTAACAGTTTTCTTTCAGAATACAGTTGAGCTGATAGCGCTAAGGGTTTAATATTCATGTCAACCCAGTCTCTTAGGAAAATGTTCACATACAAATTATGTGCAATGAATATCAATGTTCTGTCACAAGCACCTGATGGATATTAACATATCAAACCTTCACAAGACTGCTGAAAAATAAGGTAAATGTATTAATTACATATACAATTTTACTGAAATATCATAGTGGAAATGGGAGTATGGTTACCAAGTAACGGTGGTACAAAATGTAAAAGTGAAAGATGCATTTGAGTTTTATTAGTAAGTGTGCATATTAATATAGTTAATAAAGCAGTTATTTGGTAACATTGTTAGATTATCACAAAACAATAACAATAACAATTAAACAAGTATTCATATTGGTAAAAGGGCCCCATGCAGTTAGAGAAACAGCAGTTATTAAGGAAAAAAACTGGTAATATGCACAGTATAATTTAAGAACAATAAATATAAGTATGAAATATATGAGAACAATAGATGTATTTTATTGGACAGAAGCAATCACTGTTTGTCTATAATCACACTGATAATCAGCTTCATAAGTACACACTATGCTGCTGCTCACAATGCACAATACGCCGCTACTATAGCCAATCCCATAGCAGTTTAATAAACCAGTTGATCACAATAAAAGTTCACCCGGAATGGACCACACCTCAAACCAGCCTTCAAGTAATGAATACTGTAGCTAAATAAGTATTCTGGAATGCTTAGTGAATCACATAGTTGCTCAGCTGATTAAAGAATCCTTGTCCACTATCTTACATTCATACCTTTGTTTCCCTTTCCATTTGAGCCCCCTGTAGTTTAATCAAAGTGAATAATATGTTTTTTTAACAGTGTGTCAGTGAAACCCTGTGGCAAAGCATTTGACAACGTCTCAGTCCAAGGCCAACAACTCACAGCCATCTTGAGATGAAGTGAAGGAATGGAAATCAAATTGTGTGAGATGAGAAAAATTTAATGTTCAGGCATTATGTAAGAGGTCGGGGCTTACTTTGCGAATATGTAACTGAATTCCTTACATTTTACAGATCAGCACCTGCTCTGGATTGCTCTTTCTAATCCTGAGATTATACTTTTTCCTTTTTTTTTTTCTTTTTTTTTTTCATTTTTAAACTGATTACCACATAAAGTCCAGTAGTGTCTGAGTATATCAAACATTTGATTGTTTTATTCACTTATTAATTAGTCTAGTACAGGGGTGGCAAACTTTTGTTTGAACCTCATGTTTAAAATCATGAAATTTTAAGTATTCAAAAAAATAAATAATTTTAAAATCAATAAAAATACATTTCAAACTATGCAGAATCCTCATTTGGATATTTCTTAACAACAACAACAACAACAACAACAACAACAACAACAAAACGTGTGAGCTACACATGAGCTGGTTCACGTGATGAATATGAGCAAAAAACATTTTTATCTGAATGGGAGAAATTGTATTTTTTTGTTGAACGAAATGGGAAACCCTTCTGCTTGTTATGCCAGACTTCACTGTCGCATTTTAAGGCTTCAAAAATCGAAGCCTCACTTCATGCTAATGTCGGCAAGGAATTTCCCAAAGGCACTGAACTTCGCAAGCACAAGGTAAACGCATTGAAACATCAGTCTGAGAAGCAGACTCAGTTTTAAAAAAAAGAAATTACCAAGCATTCTGCAACCTACAGCAAAAAAAGTCTACAGATTACATTCCTCATTGACCCTTTCACTGCATAACCAGACGGTTTGAAAGCCCCTTTACTGGCAGATGAAGCAGCATCTCAGTTGGAGATGATTAAACTTTCTGAGGATGACAGTCTTAAATGTGTTCTGAGGGAAAGAATTTTGGAAAATTGTGTAAATGGAGAGATATCCCAATGTCAAACAGGCTGCACTCAAAATACTCTCAATATTTAGGTCAACTTACGTCTGTGAATCAGTTTTTCTACACTCGAACACATGAAATCAAAGCATCGCTCTGTTCTTACTGACACACATGTGAAAGAGTTGCTTTGAGCAGCCACAACTGAATACAAGACAGACCTGAAAAGGATTGTGGAAACCAAAGCCTGCCAAGTGTCCCACTGAGTCGAGTAATAGGAGGTAGGCTGATACAAAACTTCATATCCATGAAAACTACTAAGTATATGTAAAGCCTGTAAGTTATTGTGAGATACTGTTGCGCACGTGTTATGTGGCTCTTTGCAGTGAAATGTTGTTGTTGGGTTTTTTTTTTTGGCTCCTCATAGTGAACTGGTTTGACACCCCTGGTATAGTAGTAGCAGTTTAGTAGTGTACCGTGGTCAGCAACTGAAATTTGACTGAATCCTCTCAACATCCAATAAGTCCACAAAAAGTAAAACAAACAAACAAATAAATAATGGAAGCATTTTTTAAATTAAAAAGAAAGGTTCCCAAGAGGTGCACCAGAAAAGTGTTCTCCATCTCCATGCCACAACCATCCATGGTTGGGAGTTGAAAAGAACAAAATTGGATATGTTCTCATCTGAGAAGGGTGGCATACACTTTCTCCCCTGTCAATCACAGCAACATAGCCGTTCACGAAGGTCTTTTGCCTCATGCATGTGGAAGGGGACAGACAGTGCTTTTCTCTGAGTGTGTTAAGCTGCCCTGTGATGCAGCATGAGAAGCAGTTTGAAAACGTGTGTCTGGCTGACTTCACAAGTCTTAGAGGTAGCACGTGATAGCCTTTACTCTCCTGGATTGGCAGCTGTGGGTGGGAATTGGCCAAGACTAAATTAGGGAGAAAATTGTGTGTGTGTGTGTGTGTGTGTGTGTGTGTGTGTGTGGGTGGGTGTGTGTGTGTGTGTGTGGATGTTGCTCTATATGTGTTTTGCTCTGGCCATCTCCATGCAATCCCATGAGTTTGGTTTCAATTCAGCAACAAATCAAAACTTGGTAGTGTGTGATCCCCAGTCATTTGATTGTGAATCTCAGTCATTTATTGTGTGATCCCCAGATATATGGTGTGTGTTCAGTCCTCATAGAAATCTGTGAAACCCTTTCCTACTATTCATAGTCTAACCTTTTTTCCATGACAAAGTTTGAACCCCCTTAACAGATGGATCCCCCTTGGCAGAGCCATGTCAACACATTCCTGCTTGTGGTTCTCCCTGGGAGTGCCGGACAGATCACTGGGACAGGATGGTCCGGCCCAGGACTGGCCCCATCACCTATTATAAGCCTGTTTGTGGCCTGGAGATGGCCGGCAAGACCTTAGTTTCCACTGCAGCTCTCAGTAGTGGTTGGAACAACTTGCAAATTCCTCCCCAAGCAGATCTTCTGATGTCACCCTCAGCCAGGACACCTGTGTTTGTGGATCTGGCATCTTGGGCTCAACTGAGGACTAAAAACAAGCAGTCCAGGAAACAATCCTCAGCCCCCAGCACACAGCCTTTGTATACCTTTAGCTGGAAGCTGTTCTGAGTATACTGTTTATTTTATCATTAGAGCTGGCACATTACCAGATTCTCAAGATCCTGACTTTTCTTCAACGACTGCTAGACAGATGGTAACAAGTGTCCATCTATGTTAAAAGTACATGTGGCAGCCATTACAGTGCATCATGGAATCTCTCTGGGATCTTAAAGGCTTATTAGAACATTTCTAAAAGGGGCAAGGTGAAATAGGTATATCTGAAAAGCACCTTTTTGCTAACAATCACTTTGAATAAAAAAAAAAAAAAGGTAGAGCTACATGCTCTGGCTGTCTCTGGGTGACCTTGTGGTTTAAATAAGTGATTTTTCCAAAGGTCATATAACCCAACTTTGTGAATCGTTCAATTAACCTTAGAGATTTCAATGAAGGTGAGCCTACAGAGCATTCCTTGCTCTGTCCAGTACATGCTCTTCAGTGTTATTTAAACCAGATGGTAGACATTTGAGCCTCAGATTAACAATTGTCAGCCACTGAGGAAAGTCAGCAGAGGCTCTTTTGTCTATGTAAACACAGCTACATGTGGTGGCGGTTGTTATCCCTATGGCCTACTGGTGGGCTGGATACCCAGCCACTACTTTGACATGCCACCCTACATCTCCTCCTCATGAGTGTTATTTACTGGTGTTGTGAGCCACTCAGTTTCTTCCACTCTAACCTTGGCAAACCATGTCTTCATTGGCCTTGTTTTGTAAACAGGGGCATTGCCATGCTTAAACATGTTTGGGTGTGGTTCTTTAGTTCCAGTAAAGGGAAATTTTAATGCTACAGCTACATACAAAGAAATCCTACAAAACTGCTTCAAACTTTGGGGTAACAGTTTGGGGAAAACCCACATATGGTTGTGATGGTCAGTTGTCCACAAACTTTAGCATAGCATATAGAGAGTAGAATAGTAGCACAGAATAGTGGTTGGACTTCAAACAAGTTTTAATAATAACAAATCAATAGTTACAAATGATTACAATTATAGCAAGAGACATGGTTACTGAGTGCACTTATTCTACATTAAAACAAAAAAATTCATAAAATGGGGGATCTGAATACATTGACTGACAACATAAGAGCACATGCACCAATAGTACAACTGCCACAGAATAAAGTATAATGACTTATGAATTTATTATAGTATAATTTCATAGACTCATTCCAACCAATAACCTCAAGCAGTTTAGGGACTGTGTATGTGAAGTTGTTTTATTTTTATGTGTGTAGAAATGTCAGACACTCAGGAGGACTAGGATGGAAGGATATTTCTCGAAACAATTACAAGAATCATCAGGAAATAAAGCGCACTCTGACTTTTATATGCCATGCTGTGAAATCACGCTGATACAGCTGTAATCTCACTGCTGAAGAAATATGAGCTCTCCTTGATTTATGCTCCTCTTTCCCTGTCTCCTTGACCATCCCTGACACTGTATCTATTCTCCAGAGTTTAGACGTGATGATGGAGGAAGAAGTGTTTGCCTGCACAGGGTCATTTCCTCTGAGTCATTACCGGAGTCTTTTGCATGGTAAAGTGGCCATTGACACTGTTGTTCTTGCTGTTTCAGCTTCAGATGCTGGGTTTTGATGTATCCTTTCTTTGTGCTATTTCAGAAGCCCACAGTAAGGCTGTTTCTTCTGGGACTTGGCATGGGTATGTGTTTACACTCTGAGCTAACCCAGCTCAGCACTCAGTGGATGAGAAGAACTCCAGCAACAGGAGAGCAAATTCAGATCACAAACCACAGGAAACATGCAGATTCCACCTGCATTCCTGTTTGTAGCCCTTCGGCCTCGGCTCCTACTGGGTGAAGATAAGTTGTTTGTTTACTTGTGAGCGAGCACAGAGGGGAGCCAGACAGTTGAAGAAAACTCACAAACACAACTCTGCCTCTCACAAAAGCCCTGGCTCACCAGAATACTGACAATTATAGCATGTGCATCATAATTTTCCTACTTAGCGCACATTTCATATTTGGGGTGAGTGATTCCGCTCTGTCACCTCCCTGTGACGTGCTTCTGTAATTAAGATGGATTCGGAATGACATGCTAGATTGAGGGGATCTCTCACAGAGCAACCTGCTGAGGAACAGCTGGGCCTGGTAGCATGAGCATTTAATGTTCCTGAAGCTTTCAGATCCTTGGCTGTGATGATAAACAGCAAGGACATGATGCAAATGTCACATAAAAAGGGTGGGTGGAAAGACATTAACCTGCTGTTTACAGAGTTTAGCCCATGCTAACATGCTATCAAAGTCCTGCAAATGTCTTCTTACAAATAGGGATCTGCAGTTAAAAGAGGATTCTCTGCATGATAGAACGCACCATCACTTTGTCAATATACACAGCATTTAGAGTGATCTTTTCCAACTATCACACTATTTGCACCCACTCATGAAATAAAACTAGGCTATAATGAGGTGTCTTTTTATATTTCATGTCCCATCAATAACAAAAAATCGCATCACAAACAAATAAAATATTCCATCAAATAGACTACGCTTCACTTTCAGAGCCATAAAGCATGCTCTATTCTTTGAACTGAGTCAAGAACTAAGAAACAAATAATCTGGGATACTCAGAACCTCATTAAATAGTGCATAAGGCTTTATACAATGTGTGATTGCACTAAATATGTCATGTACCACAAGCTTTGTGTTAGCATCAATTCCATATATGAGCAAAGAGAAACACAGCTCAGCTTATCACAATACACAAGGTCATATTGTTTTTTCTGGGTTAGTCTTTTAGCACATTTTATATAGAAATTCATGTATAGAAAATCATTATATAGAAATACAAATTAAATTGTAATTTCAGCAATTTTATGATTGATCATTTCATTCCTTTTCCCCTTCCTCATTCAGTTTTTCATACATTTATATTTTAGGAATCTCTTTATCTCTTACTATGAGGAACAGGAACAAGAGCTGAGTTGAACCGACATACATATTAAAACTATCAATCACACAGAATATAGCAACTGCATGAACCCAAAGTGAGAAAGACGGAATAAATATCTGTGTGTGTGTAAACACCTACGGAGAGAGAAGAAGAGGGAAGGGAAATAAAATGAAGGAGTCAACTATGGCTGTGTGCAGAATACCACTTGGTTACGGTAAAGACTGTGATGCAGTTAGTAATGGTATGATATAGTAACTATTATAAGTAGTTTAGAGCAGTAACACACTATATATGGATTGTGGAATTTGTTTACAATAATCTTATGTATCTGCTTTTTCATGGTCTGGGTTGCAGTGGATGTGGAGCCTATCCCAGAAATACTAGGTGTGAGGTGGAAATACAAACTGGATGGGATGCGAATCAGTTGCAGTACACCATACAGTATACACATACTGTACATTCACACACTCATTCACACCTAAGGGCAATTTAGTCTAGCCATTCTGCCTACCTGCTTGTTTTTGGGAGGTTGGAATAAATCAGAGAGCCCAAGGACAGTAAGGACAGTAACTCAAGCTCTGTATCAAACTGCATGCAATGGTACCTGCTGTGCCATTTCCAATAATCATGTATGTGTAATCAGAGTCAGAAAACCTTTGAAAATGCATGTAATCAGATGACAATTACTTTTTATAGATACTTTTTATACTTGTTTATTCAATATCACTGACAGCATCAGTTGTTTTCTGTTTGCTTGTTCAGGTGCACAAGATCATTGCAGAGATTGTATGTAGTGCTATCAGTAGTGGCAGAAGGTCATACATCAGTGTCATCAAAGATGATGAAAAGAAGATAGCAGCACAATCTAAAGTACCTTCAACACATGATGGTGGACCTGGAACTGGACTGGAGTCCACCAAGGAACCTTACTATAATGCAGATAACATTAACATGGGAAGACCACATGTAGGATGCATTTGAGCAGAGGAAGAAGAACTATGATGGTATGATCAATGGATCTCATAGACAACATTAGAGGTGTTTGGTTGCGGAGGTACAATGTAAAGACCTTGCATGATAATACCTATGCAAAACCTAATCTCAGAGAACAAAGGAGA
>NC_030439.2:11355342-11452842 GCF_001660625.3 Ictalurus punctatus | reverse complement strand
CGTGTTTGACACACTTTCTGCTCATTGCATGAAAATCTGAAATCAGGAAATCCTTGAAGTCGGCGTCCCTGGTGACTGCCTGTTTCACCTCTTGGACGGATTGGCCCTGTCCTCAAGCAATCACCACATTTATTTACAGGACAGCACAAGAGCACATTAAATAAACAAAAATAATGCAATTATTTTATTAATTTGAAAAGCGAACATACAAAATTAAACATGTAATAAAACAATTTCATAACTGTGATTTAGTGTCTATTTGTCGCTACTGCAAGGGCATCAACCCTATGTCAGCACAAAATAAGAAAATAAATAAAGAAGAAAGAAAATGGAGGAAGAGGAAGTCATCTCATTCATACAGCCTATAAAACTAGTCTTTACGTCATACTAGTAGAGTTTATTTATTTGTTTTATTTTATTTGTATTTTTCTGGTACATTACCTTACATTTGGTAGCAAAGAACACAAAGTCTGTGACTAGCTATGCAATATGAATACAGCCTTTAGTACTGTGTTCTGATATGACAACTATGTGGTTTCTTTAACCAAGCTCCTTTGGCCATGGTTAGTGTCCCATTGAGATCACACACACATATCACTGTATACAGTACTGCAAATCTGTCCCCACAAGCCATTAGACAGTCTGTCATACAAGTGTGGGCATTATGCAGAAGCTTTGGAAAGGGTATGGGGTACAACACAAGAATTGCCTTGGCACTTTGAATTAATTTCAGCAGTGACCTATTTACAAAAGAAAGTATCGTAAGATGACTTCCACTAGCAGTTCAGTTAAATTAAATACCAAAACACAATTCTTAGCGACTCCCTTCCAAGTGCTGGCTCAAATTTTGCCTATTACCTGAAGACACTTAACATAGAAAAGATACTCACATATTCAATTGGAGAAAGAAAAATAAGACAACAGCCGTGAGTGAGAAGAAGCAAGGGTCCAGGTTTATTCGTTCCGTTCCACCACACGAGATCCACACAGTTTGAGACGTCCCAAAATGCGATCTCAAAAACCAGAGCTGAATATCTTCTATTTATACGGTTTTCTTAGGGTCAGGATGACCCAGACACCAATATGTTTAGAGTTAGCTGTTCCAGAACATCATTATATATGTTAACCCTTATCTTGCAGGTGCAGCTTGGCTCCAAAATATTTTTTTTTTGTTTCACTCTTTAACAATAATCTGACCTCATCTGTGTCACTGTGACTGGATTTTCGTCGAGAACGGACAGTTTCAAACACACCATCTCAACATTATGAGTAAATTTTATGTTTGTTCTACATTTCTTTTTTTGTTTATAGTGCTTGCATGTACATTACCCTATAAGAGTTTTTCATGAAACAGAAAATGAAACAGATTAATTTCTGTTTTCTGCATACACACCAGGCCTCTGTGTGTGTGTGTGTGTGTGTGTGTGTGTGTGTGTGTGTGTGTGTGTGTGTGTGTGTGTGTGTGTGTGTGTGTGTCTGTCTGTCTTAGGTGAACATCTGTTCATATAGTCCACCAGCCCAGTGAATTCTCAATAAGATTACATATTACTCATACTAGGTCTCCCTCGTGTTTATTACATGTATATTTTATATACAACACAAGCGATGAAATAGTCCATTCCACATGTGTGCAGAGATTTATACAGGATGTAGAACACAATGAATTGTTAGATTTTTATCCAAAACATTTCCTGAATGGATTATTATTATAACTCTTCATGGTTGTGCTTAATATACACAAAATAGGATATACACTACCCATCAAAAGTTTGGAGACACTTGACTGAAATGTTTCTCATGATCATAAAAATCTTTTGATCTGAAGGTGTATGATTACATGTTCGAAATCAGTGTTGTAGACAAAAAATATAATTCTCCCAACATATTAATTTCTTTCATTAGAAAACCAAAATTTGAAGAAATGTTGAGAAATTGGTTGAGAAAATGCCAAGAATACATTTCTGGAAATTTTAGGCAAAAAGGGTGTGTACTTTGAAGATGCTAAAATACTAAATTATTATGATTTATTTATTAATTTTTTTTTTATCACAATTAATTCCCTTAGTTCCATTTGTGGTTTTCCGGAGTTTTGATGATTTTTTTATTATTCTAAAATGTGTGTGTGTGTGTGTGGGGGGGGGGGGGGGGGGCTAACACATTCACTCATTTTTCTATAGTTGGGATTGTGATGGAGCTATCCCAGGAATACTGGGGCCAAGTCAGGAATACACCCTGGATCCATATTCACACACATACTGTCACACCTAGGGGCAATTTAGAGTCACCACTGGCATATTTTTATGAAAAAAACCCAGAGATAATCCTCAAAAACATGAGGACAAACTATAAAACTCTTTACAGACAGTAGCTTGAGTTCAAGATTGGACTGAGGATCATGGAGCTGTAAAGTGGCAATGTTGCCCACTGCGCCACTGTGCCAATCAGTACTCTACAGCTGTCTGCTCTTTGCACATACACAATGTTGAGTTTTTTCAAAACTCAGTTATGCTCAATATTGGCCTTGACATTTTTACATGTTTTACATACATGTTTTGGACTTAGTTAAATATGCTTAAAATGGCTTTGTCATTGAAACACCATTGGCAAAATATACACTGAAAGCCTGAGGGAGGGATTACATAAAAATCTAAAAATGGTACAAAATGAAAAACAGACAATGCTTCTTGTGGCATGGTACCCTATTAACATACAATTTATATAATACAGAAGGGGAAGTGTTAAAATCAGTGGTGAGTGTCCCAAACAAATTTGCATTTGAAGCAGACACCGTAACCTCATCAGATCTCCATTTTGCCATGCTACCCTATTGATCAGGTTAATTAAATTTTCCCCAGCATTGTGCATCCGGAAAATGGAGAGCCAGCTGGACTGGCTCGGTATGTGCATCAGAAGAGAAGAGCAAGAACAGAAGAGAATCAGAGTGGTCAAAAGGATGTCTTAACATTCAAATGCATGTCAAATATTCAAAATTGCTTGAGCAGATGGGCTCAGTACAGATCGAGGATTGTTTTTCTAGCTATTGATTCCTATTCATGTCTCAGAACAGGGTTGCTGGAGATCATGTGGGTTGGTGAAGGGTTTTATGGTCACATAAAGTGTACATTATCGCTATGACCATGCAGCCTGACAAAAAAACAGTAAATAACTATGTATAGCCTGGCATCACACTAGTAAAGCGGGTGATTTAGTGCTATTTGTTTTCACTTTCTATTTATTTTACATGATGGTGATATTTACGAGGCTCAGGGACCCTGGGCTGAGAACGCTCTCTGACATGACAGCAAGACACACAGCCCAGCTGAAAGCCAATTTCCAGGTAGACTACTTTAAGTTTTATGACCCCGCATCACCAAACCTAATATAATTACCCAGCAAGGGCACTCCGTCATTCAGCCCTGTGGGCGGGAAGGAAGGAAGAGCTGGGGAATGAGCAGAGATACAGTATTTTATGCTGTACCCTGCTTGTTAAATCGCCATCCTGTGACAAGAGGTTATGACCTTATGAGTGTTGTTATTAATTACCTTATCACTGCAATTAAGAACTAACAACCCCTGTGTAGTGGACTTGATCAAAATCACTAAGTAGGTGTGTCATTAATACATTGCATATTGAAGGTCACTCGTCTGAACATCTGTAATCATTTTTGCCATGAAAGAGAGGGAGAAAAGAAGAGAGGGTTACTGTACATGTAGAATTTGGAACAATCTGATCTCACAGAAATTCATACAAATGAGGATACAGTGCTTAGATTCTGAGGGAAACATCTGGTTAAGCATGTAACCCTGTTCCCTGAGAAGGGAACGAGATTCGCATGTGACCGGTATCTGAAGCGTGTGTAAAATCAACTGCCATGGTCAGGTGATGTGGAAATTACGCATAATTATATAAACGGCACCTGTGAACCACACCATCTATTATCTGAAGTAAAGATGCAATTCACAAACAGTAAAATCCCTAATGTTGAATTAACACCCAGAGTGTTTATTTGAGTCCAGTGGACTTATATACACTGTAGGGTGTGAATTCAACACTGTGAGTGTTAAATCAACACTGGTGATTTTGCTGTGCAGGCATGCCCCACTATGACAAAGCTATGCAACGTCTCATTCTCCTCTCAGGGAACAGGGTTACATGCATAATGCAGACATTCCGTTTCAAAGGGAAAGGGAATGTTGCATGAGCTTCATGCTGTGGGAATGAGAATACCCACTCCATCATACTGAGGGTATGGCCTGTTCAAAACATCTGAGCACAAGGGTCACTATAACACATTAGAGCCCAGGGTGGAATGCATGTCCAGACTGCAATATCGAATGAATTAATGTGTGCAGCATAGACGATCCCGCCACAGCACACATATCCTGTAACGGTACCCCTTTGGATAAAGCCTTCAAGGAGGTGACCCCCCTGGTGGAATGAGCCCTTATGCCCAGAGGCGTAGCAAGACCGCACGCCTCATAAGCGATAGAGAATATTCCATTATCCAATTGGTGCTACACTGCTTCAACACAGCATCACCTTCTGTCGCAAGAAAAGCAGACCAGCAACTGCTCCAACTTACGCCACTGGCCGGAGCGGTGGGAGTAAGTACAGAAAGCCCTTACTGGACACAGTAGGTGCAATTTCTCTTTTTCCAGTGTGGGGAACGGAGGAGGACTGAAAGTTTGTAACACTACTGGCTGGGCAGCAGACGTAGGCACTTAATATAGTAGGAATGTAATCCGGCCTCTCATCGCTTGAGATGTCAGAGCCAGCAGAACAGCTACCTTTAGAGTCAGAAGCGTCTGAGGCTGATTCTAAGGGCTTAAATGGGCACTTGACAGACCTTCCAGGACCACAGAAAGGTCCCAGGAAGGTATGCATGGTCTGCAGATGGGCCTCAGCCGCCTAACACCATGCATACTCTTTGATGTTAGAGGATGTTGCCTTACAGAGGCTTCATCAATAGGGGTGTGTCTGGCCAAAACAGCAACCACGTAGACTCTGATTGAAGAAGGTGCCAACCCTGCTGAGAATCGTCCTTGTAAGAACTCCAGGACTGTAGTTATTGTGAAGTTTACTGGGTCTAACTGATGTTCCATACACCATGAGACAAAAAGTCGCCACTTGAGCGCATACAATTTCCTTGTGAATGGTGCTCTAGCTTTCAACATGGTCTCTGCAACATCAGTTGAGAGACCAGAATCTATGAGCTGGTGCCCTTCAGGGGCCAGACCAACAGTTTAAATAGTTCTGGCCGAGGGTGATAAATCAACTTGAGACAGTAGATCTCTGTGAATGGGAATCTCCCAGGGAGTGCTGTCTAGCAAGGATATTGTATCTGAGAACCATATTTGAGCTGGCCAATAAGGTGCTACTAGCATCAGATGTAGATGGTCTTGGCGAACTCTTGCTAGAACTTGTGAGAGCAGAGCGATTAGGGGAAAAACGTACAGATGTGACCTCGGCCATGTGTGCACCATGGCGTCCAACCCTAATGGTGTGGGAGGAGTGATGGTGAATCACAGTGGGCAGTGTGTTGTCTCTTCAGATCCAAACCCATCCACTTCTGCTTTGCCAAACCTCCACCATACGGACTCCCCCATTTGTGGATGGAGCCTCCAATCTCCATGCCTCAGCCCCTGCCTCGACAGGATGTGTCTGCACTGACATTTCGGTTTCCTGGAATGTACATTGCACTCACTGACAAAAACTTTCCCTCCTCCCAGAGAAGAATTAGTTGTACTTGCCTGAACAGCAGGTGCGAACTTAACCCTCCATGGTGGTTGATATATGAGACCTCTCACTTGAGGAAGAAAGAATTTCAGAAATATGGCATGCATTTCTAGGTGATTTATATGCCACTCTAGATGAGGGCCACACCAGAGACCATGAGCTGGACAGCAGTCAAAGACTGTACTCCAGCCTGTGAGGGAGGCGTCTGTCATTGCCGTCTTGTGATAAGGAGATGCCCAGGGGCTAGAAACTGGGGACACCTCCAAATTTTCAGAGCATGTAGGCATCAACGCATGACACTGCTTGGTCTCAGGGGTTTCGTCCTTGGATGAATCCCACGACTTTTCAGCCACCAATGAGTCTCATGTGCAATAGAATAAAGCTAGAACAAAGGGAAGAACCCAATATTGGTATACGTTGCCTCAAAACATGAACCTCACAAACTTCCTCTGACTAAGCAATATTTCAGTGTGGAAATATGCGTGTTCTGTATGTCGAGTTCTGAACTGGACACAGTAACCCTTTTCTATGTTGGACAAAACCCATTGAGACACACCTGGCAGTAGATTTCATGCTGCTAGATGGTCTTTAAGTGATGTTAACTCTTCCACATTTTGCTGCATGGAAAGAATCAGCTTTTTGTTGCCCTGTGACAGCTTGCTCACCAGAGAATACTGGAAACTTTGGACAACATTGGCTAGGGGAGGCCCTAGAGTAATACTGGGGGCTAATTGCCCTAACAACTTCACAACCCCTGATACTTCTTTGTCTGCTTGGCCTTTATGATCATTCTCAGAACAGGCCTACTAGCAGGCTGCGACTATGGCTGCCCGGTCTCCCTGGATGTCCGCGGGGGAAGGCGGGCTGCCACACATACCTTCTGTGCCTCCCTTGCACTAGTACTGGCCTGGGCAGCCATGTGTGGTGAACTTGACATGATGGCGAAGTAACTGGCTGAACGCCGCCAATTGCTGTTTCGCCTCAAATGCTGTAAGGTTCAACAGGGGCATCCAACATGGAGATCTTATATTTATCCCCCATACCTGAGAGGTTGAGCCATAGGTGCCTCTCTGCTGCAACCAAGACAAATCCATGGCACGGTGAAGCCACCACTGCCTCAGGCCCAATTCCCTCATCCTTCTCGAGCTCACTCATCAGGTCTGCTTGGTAGGCCTGCAACACTGCCATCGTATGCATTGGCCCACTTGCGAGACATGCTGCCACATAGGTTTTGCCAACCAATGCTGAGTTTGCCTTATATGGCTCAGATAGCAAAGCCAGCCATAAATTTCCTGCTGTCAATGGAGAAAGGTAGCTTGCAATGGTGGCTATGCCAAAGGTGGAGGTGCCTCCTCCACCTTTGGCATAGCTAAATACCTGTGCTGTTCATTCCCCATGATGGCAAAATAATCCGACATCGCGGGGTTATAAACATGGTTAGGGTACGGTTTTCCCCAGAAGCATTTCCCCTCGGCAGTGGCCAGCCCAGATCCGCGAGGCTTTGAAACTCAACTCTCTTTAGCCGGGAAGAGAGCGAGTGGTGAGTGGAGCTGCCTGACTGGAAAGCGCTGATAGTGTTCACAGTCAGTACCATCAAGGGCCACTGTGGCATGCTCCACCCCCAGACACGTCACACAGAAAGTGTGTCCGTCCGACCATCCATCTGTCCCCGTAATAAAACGGCAAGGCAAGGGCAAGGTATAACACACTTCCTGAATTCTCTTTCACTCATACTTTTCGTATTTTAAAGGGACAGAAAAGTAAAGACATTTGTTTTTAATAGTGTGGAAATTAAGAATTTTTTTCTGTGTGTTCACAAAATGACTGACATGCAGTCTCGCTGAAGATAATAAGGCTATTGGCATAGTTCACTGGTGCCATTTTTATAATCACACGACACGCTTAATTGTCATGTCACCTGACCACGGCGGGCCTATAAATAGGTGTGATGTCACACAAGCTTCAGATACTGGTCACATGTGAGGCTCAAGCAACGTTGAGTTCCCTTTGAAAGGGAATTAATATTTTCCGTAAGAAACTTAAACTCTGCCTTTAATTTTAGCCTAAACTCTTGTAACTTTACATACAAATTAAATCAGGAAAATTGCTGCAAAATTGCAAATGTGAGTATATTTTGAATTGAATTCAAATTTACATAAGCCAAAATTTAGGCATTACTAAATCCCAATTTGTTTTCTTTCCCAATGTTATGTACAAACAAAATCTCTCCATATTGATTTTCCAAGCTTTTTTGCGTCTGTGCGTGTTTCAGAACGCACCTTCCCTTTTCCTTCAGCTTCCTCTTCAGTTTCAATTTGGCTGTTCACACAGCGTACATCTTTCACTGAGCATCTCCATTATTATCCTTTCACTTTGTCTGGGCTTCTCTGTCTGCACCAATAGTGGCTGTGAAAAGGTGAGAATGTAAGGCTGCTAGTCTATGAATGAAACATGATGACTCCTAGTACACAAGATGTGGCCTGCAGTCTCTGTATGAACTCACTCACATAATAAGTTCCACAAGGAAAATGTGTCTATGTGAGTCCGTGTGAGTCTGCATGTGTGTGTGTGTGTGTGTGTGTGTGTGGTGTATGTGTGGTGTGTGTGTATGTGTGGCTGAGAAGAACACTGCATGATTGGCCCTGCTGTGGGTCAAACCATGGGGTTTAAAAAGGTCTCAACAAGGTTTACATGCTGTAAATGTAATGCATTTGTCAGTGGTGGGCTGTGATATATGTGAACATTATAAATGTCATAAAAATTATAATGATATTCAGTGGAGCAGTGCCTTGAGTTGAAGGGCAAATAATCAGCACCTCTATATTCTGAGGGGAGAGGGGATGATAAGTGACGCAACTAGCTACTGTATGTAAGAGTTATTTAGAGGATTCATTTAAGCAGAAAATATTCTCAGGGGTGCAAAAGTAATATTAAAGTATATATTAGCAGGTAATAAACAAACAAATAAATAAATACCGTCAAGTCCAATAAGCATTTGGACAGCAATTTTGCCTCTGTACACCACAATGGATTTGAAATGAAGCAATCAAGATTGAAATGTCTTGCTGAAATTGAAATAAAGCTGAAATTACTTTCAGCTTTATTTCAGGGGATCTAACAAAAATATTGCATTAAGCATTTAGGAATTACAGCCATTTTTTTCACAGGCTCAAAATTAATTGCACAAACTAACAATCATCAATTGTTGTTTTGTTTTTTCAACTTAACGATGTCCTCTTTCACTTGCATCGATTACATATTGAGAGTTCCCATGAACAGCTACCAAATACAAATTCAGTGCTTTAAATCATCTTCAGACCTTTTATCTCAAATTGTCATGAAATAAGGAAATAGACCACACCTGGCCATAAAACTGTTACGTAACAAGACTATAGCAGAAGCAAGTGCAGATCAAAGTCTTTATTCCAAACACAGTCAATAAACATGAGCAGAAATACGCGGTACGAAGCATGAAGCGAGATTCAAGGCATGAAACCAAAATGGAACACGCGAGCAAGACCACTTATCATGAATGTGGCTAACACATACATAACGTACTTAAATGTAGTTAAGCCTGTTTATCATTTAACTAGAACCGAGGCATGAAACATGAAACTAGAACAGGGCATGGAAACACTACCGCTTAGCATCTAGGTAGCTAACACACATATGGAGTCTATCATTTAACTGGAAGTGAGGCATGAAACATGAAACTAGAACAGGACATGGAAACACTACCGCGTGGCACAATTACACATTTACACATTTTAGACCATGTATTGCATATGTGAGAAGTAGAAGTTTGTAGTTGAATTGCTGTGAAGCTGGTAGCCAGTGTAACTCTCCAAGCATTTGGTGTAACAAAGGATGAATTTTATATATTGCATGTTTGTGTCATTTGAGGTTTTTACCAGAATTGCCAGTGAAGATGGAATTACAGCATTCCAAGCATAAGGCTATGAAAGCATGAACCAGGGTTTCAGCATCTACAGAATTTCAATAATGGTATGGTTTGGGCACTTGGGGTCTTACAAATAATCTGTAATCAAATACCTATCATTGTGGAAAGAATTGTCAGTAGATAATTGCTATAAAGTCTTCCTGTTTGTTACAACTAATCTTGTTCACGGTGGTGTTGACACGATTTTAAATAATGTATTCCTTTTTTTTAACATCCTGATTGTCACAATGATTCGCTTAGATCTGGCAATGCATGCACATCATATCGCTTAATTACAATGTATATCTTAAATTGCAATTTACTAAGAACATAACTGACCTGACATTTCTAGTAACTGATTAACTTCCATGCTTTATAAAACTCTGTAGAAAATAAAGAATTGTAGTAGCACTGCATTTCTCAGTATAGCAGCTACCTAATACGCAATAGATATGTCATAATTGCAGTAATTTTTCTGGTGCATGTTTTGCTTTGTAATGCAATAATGACTCAAAAGGAAACTTAGTAGTATTAAGTATAAATAAAATAAATAACATTTGATGCAAGTTGAATGTGTAAATACATAGTAAGTATGGTGCAAATCACTTCAGCACCTGGGAAGTACTTACTATATATATATATATATATATATATATATATATATATATATATATATATATATATGACTGAAAATAGTGCGTTGGAGTAGGTAAGGAATGTGTAATTTTGCATTAGATAATTACTCAACACTAAACTGAAAGTAAATGGCATGAATAATGCTATGCCCAAGCATGGATACTAGCTTTTCTACTGCTGTATATTAAGTATTTTTCTCATATTATATGTGTGCAAAATATGTAGTGCTTATAAGAAGTACATATGTGCAACTGTTTGAGTGATTATTGCATTGTAGATAGTTTTGTTGTAGGACTTAATTATGCATCATGTTTGGTATGAATTGAGAAAGAGGAAGAGAATGAAATATAAAGAAGGAGAAGGCCCGTATGTCCCGCTGTGCTGTAAATAGTTAATGTCTGTCCAGCATCCCTCTTTAAAGGTTAATTACCGTCTAATCTGTGTACAAGGGGCACAGCAGAGTAGAGGATATTAATAAGACATGACACAGCAGGGCTCTGCCAGGCTAAATGTCTGGACAGTTAGAAGTACATTAACTTTAGATGTGTCCATCACTTAAGATACATGATCAAATTGAGTTATCAGTCATTTGGAGAAAGAAGACAGGAAATAAAACTTAAATAGAGACAGAGAAAGAGAGACAGAAATAGAGAGAGAGAGAGAGAGAGAGAGAGAGAGAGAGAGACTTGACTTTTAAGACACCTTTATTGTATCCAATTTTTTGAAATAATTGCATATTTACATTTTTAAAATACTATTTACATTTAAGAAAAGAAGAAAAAATAGAAGAAGAAGAAAGAAGAAGGAAAGAACCCCCTCAGCCCCCCCACCCACACCCTCAAATTTACTATAAGTCCATTGTGGTAATTTAATGTGCAAGAAGTCTTTATGCTAAGGCACTTTGTGCGACTAATGTCCATTTCCTCAGTCTGGACCGTCTCCGTGGTGACAGCATGCCCAGGTTTTCACTTTTTATTGCTCGTTGTGCCGATTTAATGAATTTTTTTCTGTCCGAGAAATAATTTGTCAGCAAGACGTCATGTTTTCTTTTTGTTAATTCAAGAAACCGGTTTAACTGTTCTGTGGTGTACAGTTCTTCGGGTTGTTCTGAGAGAGTGGAAGTAGGCGGGTTACCCGATCCTGCTTCACTCTCCTCCTCTCTCCTTGCGTCTGCTGCCCATATCCTCAATCTGATGACAGCACGTTCAGATTCTCACCTGTTGTTGTGTGCTTTTATGAATTTTTCTCTGTCTGGGAAGTAATTTTTTCATACGACCCCACTTTGTCCTAAAGTCTGCTCCAAGAACCAGTTCAGCTGTTCTGTTGTGTAAAAATGTTCTGGCTGTTCGACCCCCCTTGTTGTTTCCAGTTCACCCTTATTGTTCTCAATGTTCTTGTCCTGTGGGTTCTTTTGTTGCTGTCGTGCAGAGTCACCGTCTCTGACAGTGATAGCGGTGTAGGGTTTGTTTTGGACGCTGTCTGCAGTGTTGGTTTCATTACTATCATGGAAACAGGTGTCGGCCTGTCTCCCCTGGAGATCCCCGGTTGCACCGCTCTGCGTGGGCAGCTCAGCCGTTTATGTCCAATCTCCCCACATCCAAAACACCTCAGGCGTTCAGTGGTGGCGAAGACGGTGTAGCTGCTGTCACCAACTTTACACCTGAAATTTATATCCAGTGTTTGTTCTCGGTTGTTAATAAACATATACACCCGTCTCCGGAAAGACAGGACGTGTTTCACCGCGGAGTTCTTACAGCCGAGCGGGATATCAGTCATGGGGCCGGCAAACTTTCTGAGGCGGGCCAGCCCCTTCATGATCAGCTCGTGTTTAATTGGGGGGGTTTAGAAACAACGACCTGTGTCTCAGGGGCAGAAAGAGGGGTAACGTGTAGCATGACACCTTTTAGCAATATTCCACTTTCACACAGCGTGTTGGCGAATATTTCTTTTTTTAGGAAAATCACCACAGCTTTGTTCATTCGGGAGGCGGAGTAGATGTTCTCACACCTGACCTGCTCTCCCACCGCCAGCAGAACTTCCTCCACCTTTCCAAGCTTTCACCGGCCACTGATACTCACATAACTTAACATTCAATAAATTAATGAAAGAAAAGCAAAAAAACAACAAACTCGCAAAAAAACTTTGACAAGACGCCAAACCGCTCTCACGCACTCCAACACCGCGCATGCACAGAGACAGAGACAGAGAGAGAGAGAGAGAGAGAGAGAGAGAGAATGAGGTAGTTTATATCTGGCTATGGCAGCCCTATGAATAACATATAATGTGATAATATCTTTATATATTTTAATTTAACCAGATATTTATATAGGGCTCTATATTCTTTGCCTCTGATATTAAGCGTAAATGTCTCCCTCATGGTGGAAATGGTTAATTTGGAGTATAAGCTATAATGTCCAATTTAAAAAGTTCATAATCAAAGTTACATAGTGCCTATGAGTACCTAATGTGTGTTGAGAACATTCACATTGTTTGCATTATCCATGAGCGATCTAGTCTGATGTTTTCTCATTAAATTTGAATATGAATGCTGAAAAAGCTGTTAGAGCTCTTCTTCTAGTCATGAACATTATGTAATTGTATTCATTATAATATTGAGTGCTGATTTGTATGAACTATGCCTCATGTGCATGTGTAATATGTTTTTAAAAAATATTGTAATCCTGCAAAGACTCCAGGGTAAAAGTGGATGTTTTTGAAGACCTCATCATTTACACATGAAGTGATTATCTTGATGGCCACCATCATCATTGGCTATAAATGCACAATACAAATTGTTTCTTGGCATGACAGCTGTTTAGACAGAATGGGAAAAACATTAATGGTGCTTTATTTTTCTCCAAAAGGTGACAGGGAATGGAATTGTGTATCATAAAATGACTGCTGCATTCCATACTTCTGTAATATCCTGGCTTTTTCTGAATGAAGTGCAAGGCAATTGTATTCTTATCAGTGCCCAAAGTGTCAGTTATTAGGTTTGAATAGACTAAATTTGGGGGCTTTGAGGGAAAAGTGCTAGATAAAAAGTGGATGAAAATGACATCCTTCTTCCACTTTGCCTTTTTTTGGTTATGATAGAGAGGACAAATCAGAAGATATAAAATCCAGTGGTCCCTACAGAAAATCTTAGAATATTTGCAACCTGCCTCATGTGAGAATCTTTCACCACAGTGCAAACTCTCCTTCAACAAGCTGCCTGAACAAATTTCCCAACCGTGCCAGCATTTCATAGCCATTTATCAGTACCTCTAGCTACCTCTTTATCTATCTACCTGTCCCCTCTATCTACCTCTTTATATGGCATTTAAGGCCTCTCAAGTGTCTCAAAAACACCTATCTTCTGTTCAACCACCTGTGGCGCAAAGTGAAAAGTGGATAGGTGCCTTGGGGATACTTGACATTTGTTTCTAAAAGTTGTTGATGGAGTAGAGGGTGTGATGTTCTGTTTAGCGAAAGAGGATGCAACAACCCTCTCCACTCCTGAATGTCAAGTGGGCTCACAGCTTCTCCAGTCTTTGAGACTGCTGAAATAGATTGAATTACTAGCAGATTTGCCCAAGGCATTATAATCATACAGCACAATGATACACTGCCAACATGGTTTATATTGTCTGTCTCTGTTGCTTCCGAGCTGATGGAGCATCAACTCACAATACATCCAATCAATGTCAAAGACAATGACAGACTTTTAGGAATTCATTTAGTAGAAAGATCATCAGTTCTCACCATGACTTTGCTCAGAAGAATAATTTAGAAGTCAGGCTTTGGGTCTTATAAATGAGATTCTGAAGATTCTGAGTCCACGCTAATCACAGCTCATTACTAAACTGTGCAAAATGTGATATTCCAGCTTGTGTAATGTAATTAATATGGTTTTATCCTAAGTTGCAAAATTTGTGTAAATAATCATAAAATTGAAAAAATGAATTTACTTAGAGAGAAACAAAGATTAACTGAAATTCTTTAAGTTTGTCTCAAATGGAATGGATTAAATTGGATATGGCCAAAGTCATGTAATGGGTAATGTGTCTATATTACATGCTGTTGGAAAAGGTCAACAAATGAGAATGATTTCCATTTGCAAGGAAATAGAAACTCAATTTAGCAGATGCAAATGAGTTGCATGATCAACAAGCCTGTAAAATATACTCTCCGGAAAAATAATACTAAATTGTACCTCTCATTATTACTGCGGTGTACCTTTTGCACCTCTCATTATTACTGTGGTGTACCATTTGTACTTGTATTATGTTTCTTCTACCTGAAAATGTGGATATAATGTAGCTGGAAAAATTATATAAAGTGCACTTAGACATTCAGACACATAAGTCGTTGCTTGTATCTCTGTATGTCTGGTAGAAATCTCGTCTGACATGACTGATATCGCAAGACTGAGCTGTTGTGTATCCCTGGAGATGCATCTCTGTGTCAAGATCTTGTAATCTCTTTAGACAACTACTCTCAGATCACACCATCTGACACACCACACAACCATGGGATAGTTGTAGACAATTATCTGTCTCTCACCTACCATTGCTAAACTTACTTTGTCATTCAGGTTTCTCCATTACAACATCAGGCCAATGGATCCAACCATTCATATCCACAGAGGCCACTCAGGTGCTTGTTCATTCCCTTGTCATCTCAAGTCTGGATTATTGCAACTTGCTCCTGGTAGGCCTGCCTCTGCCTGTCATCCAATCCTTGACCCAAAATGTAGCTGCAAACAACCCCACTGCTGAATTTCTTACACTGGATTCCTGTAGCTGTCTGCATCAGATTTTAAATACTGATGCTTGCCTACATAGGCAGAAATGGATCTAACATCCCTTAAGGTACAAGGAAGACAGCATCAAGACTCCTGGCACTGAGGTGGTTTACTTCCCCTGGTTGTCCTAACAGCTGTCACCAAGCAAAGGCTAAAGACCATCTCTTTACCATGCACTTGAAATATCACTTAGTTAATCTATTAAAAACAACTTGTCTTGTCAGGGCTTTAGCTTGAAAATTTCAATCAAGTCCCTGACTTACCAACCTTGTCTCGAATTTCTCTTCTCAGTGTGTGCTGCTCTTGGCATTTGACACAACTTCCAGCGTGAATAGTGCTGCTTCTATGCTCTTTCATGTCTCTTATCACTGCACATTACAGAACTAGCATGAAGATGTTTTTGATAGAGACTACAAAGTGCCTTTGCAAGTCACTCTAGGTAAGGGAATCTGCTAAATGTTGTAAATCTAAATGGACATTTCTAGATTTCCTTCAGGGTTTCCATGTCAAACTTTTGTGCCAATAGTGGCAATGGGTGGGGGTTGGGGATATTTTATTTATTTATTTATTTATTTATTTATTTATCTTAAAACACAATGCACAGCGTCACAACCAAGTCAGCTACTTCTTCTTAGACATCTTTTGGATGTCTAAGGGAACTTTCATGATCTATGTCAGAAACTTAAGTCAGAAACAGCTAATGGATTTACTGACAACGTAAAGTAAGAACAATGCACTGAAAATTTAGATAAAGGGGGAATCTGACTGAAGTGTAATGATTTCTTTTGCACATGGCTAGTTTACATAATAGCATCTAATTAACCTAGCCTGCATGATGTATTGGCCGATTTGTTACGAGCGATTTTCCCCCAAATTCCATTACCATGTGATGTTCACCCAGCAATTCTTAATCAAACTCATAATGTTATGACTGGAGTCACTTACCCAGCCAAAGGAAGTCATTTCTCATATGAGGCACTTAATGAGACTGAAACGGTCACACTACGATGTCCCTACCAAGGGAGCTGAGGCCTGGACACGAACAAATGTTAAATTAACTTTGCAGACATTTTCCATTTACTTTCATGCATGAGAAAGATACTCTAACTTTCACTGTTTCATTCAATACATTATAGACTGACCTTTTCACAGATTGAATGAAAGGTGGTCATGTGATCATGGTCTGATAATGCTCTACAACCTCAGAGGCTATTTGTGTTGCATTTCATTTGTTATACAATTTTGTCTTTTATAGTAAGCTTTATAATTATTTTGACCTCAGCATCAAGTTTTGTAAAAACTGAGAATCGATGTTTTTATTATTGATCCTCATCAGTGAAGGGTAATGATATTTCTTTACAGTGTCAAAAAGTTCTAAAAAAAATTCTGTATTTATGGGGACAGAGTGACAGGTGTTGAAATATTCAGTTATTCCCATGATAACTGGAAAGTACTTTTGTAGTGCCTTGTCAGTAGTCAAAAAGGTTTTAATGGATTGGATGTTGGGGACTTTAACATCCTTAGATGCTTTAGAAGACAGCTTGAGCACTGAGCATCAAGCTGTTGAAGGGAAGTGAGATTTGGTTCAGAGATGTGCAGTATAGTTTCTTACAGTACTAATCCCAAGGCAGTGGAAAAGAAAAACTTTAAATGCTCATTATCACCTATCACACTGTGGCTGTGTCAGTCTTCTATTATAATATGTCATGTTAATTTAGTCCTTGAGTATTCATAGATGAAAATCCCACAGACCTGGGATTGAAAGTTTCAACAAACTTTCACCTATTTGAAAATGGTAATTAAAACAAGGAAGCCCGTTCAACATCTCATCACACACCCAGTGGGTACTTAGAAGGCTTGAATTCAACACACCCAGTATAAAGGTCTAATTAGCTCTAATGAACATAATTGTCATGTCCTGTTTGGCTTCACCAGCAAACAACGTGGCACACCACGGCTCGGCACCAAGGCAGTGTTTTAGCCTAATAGCTATTGTCAGCCAATATGAAATAACAAGCAATGAAGACAAGCATTATTATTCATATTGCAGCAAACATGCAACATAGCTATTTAATTCAATGTTATTTGGATTATCATAGATCAATCCGTTTTTTTTTTTTTTTTTTTTTTTTTAGATGATTATTATTTCACAGTAATGTACAGAGCCCCCCTAGTGTCAGGTAAGAAAAAAAAAATACAACCTTGTGTAATCCATGCCCTCAGATTTGTGAACTGTACCCTCAGTTTTGTAAACCGTACTCTCAGATTTGTAAACCATACCGTCAGTTTTGTAATCCGTGCACTCAGATTTGTAAACCGTACCCTCAGATTTGTAATCCGTGCCCTCAGATTTGTAAACTGTACTCTCAGATTTGTAAACCGTACCCTCAGTTTTGTAAACCATACCCTCAGATTTGTAATCTGTGCCCTCAGTTTTGTAAACCACGCACACCGCATTAAAGTTGGATTTATATTGGGCATTTGCTGTACATTCGAGCTTCTCACTTCTATTTCTCAAGAAATAAACACACAAAAAGGACATAAAGTGTATTGTCTTAATAATGTGTATTGAGTGGCCATAGAACCAATACAACTGAATATATGTTTTAATTTTCTCTTGTTAAAGCCTGCTGAAGCCAATCTTAATCTTTGGGAAACGCAGGTCATCAGTGCTTTATACTAATGGAGTCAGTAAGGGACCATCTAAAAAGTGCATGATCTGGGCAACTGTATAAGATTCTACTAAGTTTATAGTCGTCTACTTCACAGGATATCTAATTTATTGCAGTGTTAGGATACAATATGGATAAAGAATTAGTTTTTTTTATAGCATATACATTATTAATGATATAACTTTTTATTACACATATAAACTTATTGTGCCATATAAAAATCTTATTTTTATACGGTTTACAAATCTTAGGGTACGGTTTACAAAACTGAGGGCACGGTTTACAAATCGGAGGGCACGGATTATAAAACTGAGGGTACGGTTTACAAAACTGAGGGTACGGTTTACAAAACTGAGGGCACGGTTTACACAAGGCTGTATTTTTTTTTTTCTTACCTGACACTCCGTAGTAATGTTAACTGAGAGTGTATGACAAACTTCAACGATGGGCAAGGAAGAGGCGGGAACCGGCTGAACATAAGCATAAAGTTTAATAATAAACATTTTTCAAACATAACATGTAATACAAAGTGCATGTGCGTCTCTCTCTCTCTGTCTCTCGCCTTCTCATCCCCACATATCCTCACTGCAACACAGAACATTCATTAATAGAACTCCCACAGGTGTGCATTGCTCACCACTCAACTTCTCCGGCTCCTCCCTCCATCACAAACTTGCACTTGAGCACACCCCCACTTTCACATACCCCACCGCCCGACTCAGGCCGAGGAGCTAAGCCAATCCCCAACCCAACCTGCCACAGAGTGCAGAGTGGTCTGTGCAGAGTAGTCTGCCACAGAGTACAGCTTTTACCTGAGTGAAAGCCTGCTGGCACTGCTCCGACCGGACCTGTCAGTGGGCTGGTGACATCTGAATAATTAGGCACAAACCTCTGATAAAAGCCAGCCAGCCCCAGAAACTGTCTCAACTCCTTTTTGGTCTTGGGTCTCTGGCAGGCCGCAATTGCTGTTGTCTTATCAATTTGAGGACGCACCTGCTCATGATCCAAGTGGAAGCCCAGATATCATAATTCCACCTGTCCAATCACACACTTCTTTGGGTTGACCGTGAGTCCCGTCTGTCTTAGCGATCTCAGAACAGCCCTCAGGTGCTGTGCATATTTTTTTATTTATTTATTTTTTTTACATATTTGGACGAACCAACATTTGATCCTCTTTGAATTGATGACTATTAATAGAGGTGATACACTATCAAATGACACATAAAATAGACATTTTTTTGTAATTTTCACAATTTGAATTAACAAGAAAAACAGATCAGTCACATGAAAAAGTAAGTACACTGCTACATTTATCACACCTTCAAATCCATAATTAGAATAAGGTGTTTGGGTGCCAATGATTAGAACCTGCTTAGGGAGTGCAGGTGGAATCTTTCTCATTTAAACCTTTCACACCTAGTGTCTGGTGTTCCCTTTGTTATTGAGGTGTGTGGTGTGATCATGACAAGATCAAAAGAGTTCTATAAGGCCCAGAAAAAAGGTTGTTGATGTCTATGTCTGGCAAGGGATTTAAAAAGATCTCCAAATTATCTGAAATACCATAAGTCCACTGTAAAGAAAATCATCTACAAATGGCACAGATTTCAAATGACTGGAATTGAAAGCACTGACAGTGCTGTTCTGGATTCTGGCCGACCTGTTGCAAAATCACCTGTTTCAGATCTGGGTCGTCCAATATATTGGTGACTGGTAGCTGCTGGGCTGCAAGTTGCGCTTCACCAGATAGGAGCAGCAACAGGCAAGCTGCCTACTGACAGCTGGGCCAGCCCCATGCCAACGCAGAGCGCTCATACAGCTCCAGGAAAGCTTCCGGGTCATCCTGCGGTCCCATCTTGGTGATGGCGATGTGGGGAGGAGCTACACCGGCTGCTGGGGCTGCGGCTGGAATACTGGCCTGCTGGGCCAGGTCCTGGAGCACCTGCAGCTGCCAAGGCGTCAAGCGGGTCCTTTTTTCCGCAGCTCCTGGTCTCGAAGCAGCTGGATGCTGGGTCTGGTGGAGGTTGCTGAGGGATATGATGAGGTCAGCCAGCGGTGAGGATTCCATGTGGTATTTTCCTCAGATCTCAGGTTTTATCACCAGTGTTACAAACTTTATGATCTTGGTGGAAATGAGGAAGCCAGAGGGAGGCTTGGGACAACTCAAAAAGGTGCTTTATTTATTCTTTTTACTTTATTTTCTTTTTTGCCATTTTATTCACTCATACTTGCATGCACAGGCACACAGCTTCTTGCTGGTTACTCTCTCTCTCTTGATAGGTACCCATCTCTCGCCTTCTTATCCCCACATCTCCTCACTGCAAGACAGAACATTCATTAATAGAACTCCACAGGTGTGTGTTCCTCACCACTTACCTTCTCTGACTCTGCCCCCCATTCAAAAACTGGTGCTTGAAATGCCCCTGCTTCCACAGAGTGGTTTAAAAAATAGAAAAGCAAAATCTGTTACGGCCTCCCCTGTACAAGCATGCAATTTTTTTCAGTAAATTAGCTGTACAAAAGCTAATGTCACAGTTGACAAAGTAGATTCAGCGATGAAAAAAACACTGTAATTAACTACTTTTTTTTATTAGCTGGTGGTGTAGTTAGCTACTTTAAAGAAAGGGTAGTGACTATCAGGTGGTGACTTGGTTGGCATGAGGACAATTCTACTTAAAATTCAAATAAACATCTTAAAGTATGCTTATCACTGCCACATTTCTCTCTTAAACAGTGAACTAGTAAACCTAGTAGACATGAAAAAAACATGAGTAGTCATGCATTTTCTGGGGCTGAATCTCAAATGTCTTTCTATGCAATTCATTAAGGCACTATGTAGAGCATTCAGTTCCATTATGTTCTTTCCTGTCTAGGAATGTGAAGAATAAGCCATTTGGGATTTGTTCTAACTAGGAAAAAGGCAAATTTTGCTCAGATCACTGAAAAGAAATGTAAGATCAAGCAAAACCTAAATAAAACATTACTGTGGGTAAATGTCTAAAAATGAATCTGACTATTAAATTGCTGTTTAAAACTCCTTAACTTATTTAAAATTGTCAGAAAGGGGACTTTTGAAAAGATTGAGAAACCTAGTGAGCTGACACATTAGACATAAACCAGCCTACTGCTAAAGATTTTTATGCTGTTAGAGAAGCATTTTAGAAAAGCATGAGCAGAAAAAGTAATTGATCAGGATGTCTGTGCAGCTGTGTTTGATCAATTGATGACCTGCATTATTTTTAGCTCAACTTGTACTGTATGTCCCAGCTCGATTCACATGGTACCTGGACAAGAAGAGTAACCAAATTCAGCAGTGCAAAATGCAACAACATAAAGGTTTATGGGTAATTCCCTGCTACACTTTCTGATGGAAAAGCAGTATTAGGATCTATGAAAAATTAGACTGGTCACATTAGGCATAGTATTTGTTCAGCAACTGCACACCAAGAAAATATCTGGGTTATATGGGTCTGGGTAACCCTGTTCCCCAAGAAGGGAACGAGACATTGCATGAGATTTAAGCTGTGGGAAGCGCAGTTCCATGTGATCAGTATCTGGAGCTTGGGTAACATTGGGCCTATTTATAGGCCTGCCGTGATCAGGTGACGTGGCAGTTAAGCGTGTCACGTGATATAAAAACAGCATCTGTGAACCTCGCTGTCAGTCTCTATTATCTGAAGCAAAGACGCAGTTCACAGGCATGCCCCAGTATAAAAAAGCTATGCAATGTCTCATTACCTTCTCAGGGAACAGGGTTACATGCATAGCCCAGACATTCCCTTTCAAAGGGAACTCAACCTTGCATGAACTTTACGTTGTGGGAACCCCCACTCCATCATACTAAGGGCATGGAGAATACCCACTCAATCATACTAAGGGCATGGCCTTTTCAAAAGGTCTGAGCCCGAAGGTGACTGCAAGAGTAGTCCTTTAAGACAAAGCCTTCGAGGAGGTGACCCCCCCTACTGGAATGAGCCCTTATGCCCAGAGGCGTAAGACCACACGCTCCATAAGGATAGAGACTGCTTTCACTATCCAATTAGGGATGTGCTGCTTCAACACAGCATAACCTCTACTGTCGCCACCAAAGCAGACCAGCAGCTGCTCCGACTTATGCCACTGGCCGGAGCAGTGGATGTAAGTACAGAGAACAATTTCTCTTGTTCCGGTGTGAGGAACAAAGCAGCATAGAAAGCCTGCAACACTACTGGCTGGGCAGCAGACATAGGCACTTTAGGAATATAATCCAGCCTAGATATTGGAAGGCCTTGGCTAATCCAGGGGCAAAGTCAAGGCAGGAAGGGGCAACAGAGAGAGCTTTTTGATCTCCTACTCACTTGAGAGATGTCAGGGCCAGCAGAAGAGCTACCTTTAGAGTCAGAAGCTTTTCTGAGACTGACTCTAAGGGCTCAAATGTGGCACCTGACAGACCTTCCAGGACCACAGAAAGGTCCCAGGAAGGTATATATATGCATGGTCTGAAGATAGGTCTCAGCCACCTGACACCATGCATAAACCTCGAAGTTAGAGGATGTTACCCAATAAAGGCTCCATCAGTAGGGGCGTGGCTGGCCGGAATGGCGGTCATGTAGACCCTGATTGTAGAAGGAGCCAACCCTGCTGAGAAATATCCTTGTAAGAACTCCAGGACTGTAGCTGTTATGCAGTTCACTAGGTCTAGCTGATGTTCCTCACACCACGAGACAAATAGTCGCCACTTGAGTGCATACAATTTCCTCGTGGATGGTGCTCTAGCGTTCAACATGGTCTCTACAACCTCATTTGCAAAAAAAAATCTACTCATGTGGTGAAGAAAATTAACTATGATATCTACTAAAACATGAGAAATCAAATCATTACTTCATTCCACCCATCTTGTTATATTTCCTTTCTTCGCTCAACCATCTACAGTGCATTCTAGTTAAAGGTGCTTCTGTTCAAAGTGCTTCCTAAAATTGCCGTCCTAATTTCCTTTTTATCTTCATCTGAGAAGCTTTTATATTTTAAGGCGAAAGTTTCATTCCTAAAAATGATTGTTCACCATGTCCGCTGATGATATCCATAACAGTACAGTAGTAACCATTTTGAACTAGGAAGTGGAATCTTACACAGTGAAATGTCCCAGTGAGCTTATAGTAAATATAAGCATTTTTGGAATGCTGCTCAACAAATCAAATTTGTGGAACAGAACTAACTGTTGTATAATTAAAGAGATATACAGTATGCAGTTTAAATTCTGAGGACATTCAGAATTCTAAGTTTAATTACATGTACCTATACAATTACTGATAGTATTATTTTATAGGCCAACTTTTGTTACTCACAGTTTATTGGTCACTGTCTACCTCATATCACAGAACAGGGACCACCACTGAACCACCACTGACCATAGAGAACATGGTAGACCGTTCTAAACTGACACTTACATGGTAGTGACCATTGCACTGTAATGAGTTGCTGAGATTTTTAAACACCTCATTAGCACTGCTGAAAACCCATTCAGTGAGCAGCAGTGCTGTGGTCAGAAACTGACACTGATAAAAGGCTATGTTAAAGCATCTCCAGACTTTGCCTCACAGAGGTTGTACAGAGATAATGGATTCTCAAAACTCTCTGACCATGACAGGCCTATAAATATGACCATCAAGATGCCAAACAAGAAGTGAGGCCATGTGAGAATATGTCAGTCATCAATAACAGTGATTTTGAGCAGTGCTGTATTTTAGTTGGTTTTCTCATATCAAATTGGGCCAAACAAAAGAAATAGTGGATAACCTCTATGCTTGGCTGGTGTCTGAGGAAAGAAAGCTAGTAGGTTCAAACAGGTTATGTCAAACATGCATTTATGATTTGCATAATCTGGCATTTCACTGTTGCTCGAGCAAATTTTCCACAGTTATTTGTATATTGTTTTCCTTGTGGAGGTGGACTGTTTATGATTATTAGCCACATACTCAGACAAATATGAAGTAGATTGTAAAAGCTTGATGCATATACAGTGGTGCCTTGTACATTCTACAGAGGAAATATGTAGTATTGTGCTTGTAATTGAACATGCACTTTGTGTAGAATGTGTAGATCTTATTTAGTTCTGTGTTGTCTTGTGGTTAGTGTGTTGTTTTATGTAGCACCATGGTCCTGGAGGAACGTTGTTTGTTTCACTGTGTACTGTACCAGCTGTATATGGTTGAAATGACAATAAAGCCACTTGAACTTGAACTTGAATGCTGGGAAGAAAATAATGGAATAAATGTGTAAACTATTAAAAAATAGTTAACTAATTTCAAAACATAAAAATAAGCAGTGAATAATGCTTGTTAGCTAGTGTACAAATCTATAAATGTTCATAATATCATGAGTAAGTCTGCAGCATGCAGGAATTGATTCGCATGGAGCTAGTCTATAGCATTTGCAGTGGTTTTTCTTTACTAATTTTGTTATGGTATCCATGGAGATATTGACTCAAATGTTACCTGCTACCAACTTGTCCATCGCACACTAATAGAATAGTGAAATCAGTCAGGCATAGTACATTCTTTACTCAGTGACATACAGTGGAGTTCAAAAGTCTGAGACCACAAAAGAAAATGCTTCTACTTTGCAAGCTTAACAAATTTTAATACAAAATGTTTAATTACTAGCACATTCGCCTCACACCTCCAGGGTCTGGGGTTCGATTCCCGCCGGGGCCATGTGTGTGCGGAGTTTGCATGTTCTCCCCGTGCTGCGGGGGTTTCATCCAGGTACTCCGTTTTCCTCCCCAGTCCAAAGACATGCATGGTAGGCCGACTGGCGTGTCTAAAGTGTCCGTAGTGTATGAATGGGTGTGTGAGTGTGTATGTGAGTGTGCCCTGCGATGGACTTGCACCCTGTCCAGGGTGTACCTTGTCAGCCCGATGCTCCCTGGGATAGGCTCCAGGTTCCCCCATGACCCTGAAGAAGGAGTAAGCGGTAGAAGATGGATGGATGGATGGATGTTTAATTACAAATTATATTATATTATATTGTTGTTATTATATTATTAGATTATTTATATGAATTTCAAGGAATATCTGACCTTTTGTACAAAGGAGTTACAAATGCCACAATGTCAAAATTCGCATAAATTTAATTAGCGATAAACAAATCTTTCAAAGATTTGGGGCATTTACTTTTCTTTGTTTTTATTTATTTAAATAATTCAACGTCTTTTGTTTATTTCTAGTTATAAATGAATACAACAACAACAACAGAAATTTAGATTTTTTTGGACCCCACTGTGTATAAAATTATTAATACAGTGACTTAGATAAGTATTTACACCCTCTTCCATATTTTGTAGTCTTATATCCTGGAACTGAAATGGACTTAACTGGGATTATATATCTGCACAAAATAGCCCATATTATTCAACTGTGACCTCTGTTTCTAGAAGGTCCCACAATTTTTTAGAGAACATACATAAACAAACAACATAATGAAAACCAATTAACTACTATGGTTTGTTTATTTTATATTTTTGTTAAATCCCAAACTTTGAACATCCAACAGGGTGCCAGTAAATCCATTATTAAAAATGTAACTCTGTCTAAAGTAAGCTCGCCACCAGAAGTAAATCATTGGGTAAGGAGAGTATTAGTCAGAAACAATAATTCTGAAGGAGCTGGAGATCCACAATACAGATGGGAGAAGCAGTACAAAGCCTATTTGACTATATATGCAACCAACAATTTTATCAGCTTTTTGTTTAATGAACTTTTGTGTCATAATAAAAATGGTTTGCACCTTCAAATGTTAGAAATACTGTGTACTGTAAATCAAATGGAAAGTTTTTTTTTTAAGTAGAGGTACTGTTGGATATTTGTCCACTCAAATGTCTGACTGGACAGAGGTGTTTGGTTTGCTGAGGAATGAGTTATTTGTTCTGCAGTAATGTCAGACAGGACTGACTGCCCTTTTCTCAGTAAAGCACACATACATGCGTGGCGTATTGATCCTTTCATTAATGAGTGAGAGATGGGGAAGCTGATATGCTTGATCGAATGGAAAAGGCTTTACTCAGGCTGTGGGTGTAATTGACACTGACAGCATGGCTTCTTTACTTATGTGACAGACCGAGAGTGTGCTTAAGTAAATAAGTAATTTAAAACTATGTTAATAATGTACCTTTCTTTCTTGAGCTTGTTTATAATAGCTTAAAGTTTTTTTTTTTGTTTGTTTTTTTTGAGACATTCTGGGAATGTATGTTTGATAGAGAAAGGAACAGTATTTTACCAAACTAAATTGCAATTATACTAATTTCACAATGGTCAAGTCAAGAGTCTTTATTGTCATCACAGCCATATACAGTGTGCAATACACAGTGGGATGTAATAACATTTCTCCTAGACCCAAGGTGCAAAATACCTATATACAAGGTCCTAAAATAAATAAATTTTTTGAATAAAATATGCAATAGTCACTTCCCAATAAAACACAGCAGTGTTTCACCATGTGTAGTGTTCAGGAGAGAAATTGATAAACACTGGAGAAGCATTTAAGAACTAGACTATATTGTACATTATGTGATGTGTAATAGCTCTGTGCTCAAGCCATAAAACATTCCTCAATAGCCATCATTTATGGTGTGTAAAAAGAAGTCTCTTTTATTTCATAAGAAAAAGAATGACTCAATGAGGGTAATCTTTGTTATCGTTAAATCTTAGTTAATTAGCAACGTCTTGCAAAGGTACAAGCAATAAAGTTCATTAGAGGTCTTGTGTAGAAAGTCGATTTAGACCATCTAAAGGAAATTACTAATTGGCACTCCAATAAGGTCTCTAAATCCATGATTAACTGTGTAATTTAGTAAACTCACTGCCTCCACATGCACCCTAATTGTGGCCAAAAAAAGTGTTCCAATCATCGACTTATCTCATTATGATGATGATGGCGGATATTATTATTATTATTATTATTATTATTATTATTATTATTATTATTATTATTGTTTGTATTATTATTATTGCAGGTTTTTTTTTTTAACTTTGCTAGCAAGCATTTTTCAGTACCAAGTTTACTTTTTCAAAACTTTTCAAACTGTTAGCACAACAACACTCAGTGCATTATATTTCATTGCTGTGACTCAAAATGCAGTGAACACACATGTCAAACTTCTGGCATTCATTTCTTACTTGAGCTCTACCACTGGCAGATATGTACTTTTACAGCCCACTTTCCAAATATTTTGTACTCTTTTTAAAGACTGAACAAATTCAAACTCAAATCTATAGCAGATTAAATTTTTTAATGTGTAACAATTAGCTACTTAACAAATAAAAAATTAAACCAGAGTCAATATTTTTAAGGCATTATCAAGCCATTATATATATATATTTTTTTTTTTTCACACAGCTACAACTGTGGTCTATGTGAACCAAAGTGTGCATACATTTTTCATTGTGTTTACTGCTTAATTGCTGTTACACAAACAGCTAACTTACTAATACATTAACTGAGCATTGTTTTAAAAATGTTGGCATGCATTTCATAGCTAATTTATACCATTAGCAAATGTATTTTATTATAAACATGGATTACACAAATGGATGCAGTGGATAGCAATAGTAACAAATATTTCATGAGATTATGAAGTTCATATCTAGGAATATCATGTTGCGTTCTTTAAGAGCTACACCATTAATAATGTTGAAGGTAGGACAGAGTACAGATCTGAATCACAGCAGTATCAGCTACAACACTTTGTTACTTTCTATATCTGAGTTTAATATTAATAGCTCACAGGCTAAATGTACTTTAAATGTATGTTTTAGCTATCTGATGATTGTTTAAATGATTGTTTTGTCACAGTTTGCTATCATGTAATTAAGTCCTTGTATCAATTCATGAATATTTTAAATACATAAGCATTTTAAAAAGAATAAGCACTCACGCTTACCAAGCTACTAACAAAAGAGAACATTAGAAACAAGTAAGGTAAGAAGAGATAGTGCTTCTGTGTTATTAGTCCACACAGTGTATACTAGTGCATTGGGAATTAATTTAATTAGACTGATTTTCTCAAAATGTCACACTTTTGCATTCTTTAAACGTTCATCCATATAATGACTTTCCTCTTTTTAGTTCCCTCTAAGCATGCTAGGCTGCATGATCAGACCTGCCAACTTTTATGCAATTTGGTTAAGAACATTTTAAGAGCATTTTTACACCAGAGTATGTTACTACAATTACTACAATCACTCAGAAATACTTAAAAAGCGCATTAATTTTTTCCCCTCATAAAAATCAACATATCAATCTGGAATTACTTGCACTGTAGGAGTTTTGAACTGCCCTGTATTACATGACACCCCAGGAAGACCCGTCCTTTTCCACCTCCTCACATTAATCACTTGTCTTGTCTCAGTTTTCCAGCTTGAAATCTGCTGTGCTCTCAATTTATGTCTGTACTGTGAAATAAAATCTATGTTTGACTTAGCTAACATTATACAAGTATATAGTGGACATCACTTGGCTATATTTATTAGGGATCCCACTAAAAAATTGAAGGCTTAAAAGTGATTATTTTTACCATTGTGCTTAAATTTTTCAGTTAAATGGTTAAAAACACTGCATTTTTGGCCAAAAGGGGTACTTTTTCAGCTGAAAGAGAGAGAAAAGATTAATTAGCAACCATTTGCCACCAAGTACTTTCACCAAATAACTATTGTGCAGAGATATTTACATGTATGTGTATATGTTCAAATGTTGGTAGTGGTCTTGACCTAGTCAGTAAGTTCAACATAACGTGGAATATAGCAAAAATGTGCACAGGCTATGGGACAGGATAAGAACTTTAGGGAGTAGAGAATATATAGCATACCGTCTACCTTTATGTTAGAGTTACACTTCTTATACTTCAGATGGCTGGCTAAATGCCCAGAAATACAGCCATGTACAAGCCAGCTGTTATTACATCCAACACCAAGGGTATCTGAATGCAGAGGATTTGTTGGTACGACACCAAAGACTAAAAGAGCTCTTTTCTTTTCTCTGCCCCATAAATGCCATTTAACAGTCACTAACAGACAGTAACTGGCATTTAGTGTCAATATATGATGAAGGAAGGTATTCAGTCTCAAAATCTCCCTGATGAAGGAAATGTGCTGTAAGCGATCAGTTTAACGCTTAATTTTTATTTGTTTGTTTGTTTGTTTGTTTATTTTAGTTTACTATTGAATATTTTAAAATAAAAATTAAAACTGTTGATACCAAAATTTCATGAGAAGAGTGTATTTATTTGATTTGGAGCCCTGCTTAAACCAATTTTACTGCAGACTGCAGCAACACTGCATCAAATACTCTTCAATATTAATCAAGTTCCACTAAATGTGGAAAAGTTGATGCAGGCAACAAGATTTTGTTTAGTTTTATTGTTGTTGATGATGTTGTTGTTGTTGTTTATCTATTTTTGTAATTTATAGCTATAAACATAATATAATTTGTTTTGCAGTGTATTCCCTTAATCTAAACAGCACATGGGCTATATTTCAGCCCATAGCCTAATGCAGCAGTTTGTACTCTGGCTTGGTTAATTCAATTAAATTGAATTAATAAAATTTTCAAATAATGACTAACATTCTGTGGATTTTGCACTAGTAATGCACCATGAAGTAGTAAGCCTACAATTCCAGGCCTGCAGAAATTACTGGGCACTAAAATGGTATCACTGGCATAAAAGAAAATAGAGAACCACTGATATAAGAAACACTTATATAAGAACCCCTGATTTATTAATGAGTAAATTCATATTTAACATAATATGAATGCATGATTAAAACCTGGTTATTGTTCCAGTCATTTATGAACCTGACTACTTTTGCAAGATCTCTACCTTTATTATGCATTTTGTTTTCATTTGTTGTCAATTCATTTGACTTAAATGCAGTATAGTAAAAATAATAATAATAATAATAATAATAATAATAATTATATTTTGTTTAAAGCAGCCAAAAGAGGGATAGGCAAATGTAAAAGACATTTTAAACATAACTTCACAACAATGTGTACATGTTTCAGATAAATAACGAAAAAAAACATCAAATCATGTTTCAGATAAATTTGAGGTTGAGTCAAATGAAAACCTTAAAAGTGTGACATAAAGAAAAGAAAAGAGAAGGAAGTAAAGAAAAGAAAAGAGAGGGAAGTAATGAGCGAGAAAGAATTCAGGAAGTGTGTTACACCTGATTCCGTTTCAACACTGGAGTAGTGCACACTTTCTGGGTGAAGTGTTCAGGAGTGTAGCATGCGATGGCAGCCTCAAGAGGCTACGCATGGTAATGCCTACATTAAGCAGCTCGGCTCGCACTCTTCTTGGAAGCCGAAGCGAGTTGGGTTTCAGAGCCTCGTGGATATGGGCCGGCCGTTGCCGAGGCAGCTAGCCGTCTCAGGTTCGGGGGATCTCTTATGGATCCGGAAGAGGAACCGGAGGGGGGGGGACCCTACACAAAATAATAGTAATAATTCCTCTCTGACTCCGAGGAGCCAGAAGGATGTGCTAAAAACTGAGAGCAGCATATAAAGAGTTGCTTGAAGTGATTACTGAGGCTGGATGAGCCTTTTTCTCCCCAGTGAAAGTAAATCCCTCACACTGCAGAAACTCCCCTTTCTTCCAGAAGTGCATGACTAAATATCAGGCTTCTGAGGGAAAACCATGCATAAGCCATATTTATAACCTCACAATGTTGTATAATTCGGCCATTGTGGGGAATGAACGGCATGGCTATTTAGCTATGCTGAAGGTGAGGAGGCGCTTGCGAGCTACCTTTCTCCATCGACGGCAGGTAATTAGGTGGGCCGGCTTTGCCATCCAAACCACTGTGTAAGGTCACTGTGGCATTGGTGGGCAAGCCTATCCAGTAGTATTCTTGCTTGTGGATCACTGCAGACAATGACAGTGTTGCAGGCCTACCAAGCAGACCTGCTGAGTGAGCTCGACATATGATGGCATTCAAAAAAGCCAGTTCCTTCCCTGTTGTCTCGAGCTCACCCGGGCATCCACGAGTGGAGCCCAGGCCAGCACTAGTGCGAGGGAGACCCAGAAGGCGAGTATGGCAGCCCTCCAACCCCCGCAGACAACCAAGGGAACCGGGCGGCCACAGTCGCGGTCTGCTACTAGGCCTGATCTGAGAATCATAAAGGCCAAGCAGGCAAAGAAGAGCACTCCTGAGGGGCTGTGGAGGGACGTATCAGGGGACATGAGGTTATTAGGGCAGGTAGCCCCCAGTGTTACTGTAGGGCCTCCCCTAGCCAAGGCAGTCCCCAAGTTTTCAGTGTTCTCTGGTCAGCGAGCTGTCACAGGGCAACGAAAATCTAATGCTTTCCCTCCAATAGAATGTGGAATAGTTAATGTCACTAAAAGAACATTGGGCAGCGTGGAAACTACTAGTTTATAGCTCGAACCCACCCCCCCCCCGGTTCAGAGGTGTGCTCACCACAGTAGTCAGCACAGACCAGAGCCAGACGTTAGCGCAGGAAGTAAGTTCCCTTTTGGAAAAGGGGCCATAGAACATGTACCCCGTTACCTAAGGGAGGGAGGTTTTTACAGCCGTTATTTCCTGGTCCACAAAAAAGATGGGAGTATGCGGCCAATTTTAGATCTGCGTCATCTGAACCGTTCTCTTGGGACATACAGGTTCAAGATGCTGACGCTCAAACTTATCGTGCCACAGATTCAGTTCGAGGACTGGTTTGTAACAATAGATCTAAAAGGTGCATATTTCCACATAGGAATATCGCCCAGCCACAGGAAGTTCCTGAGGTTTGCGTTTGGAGAAAACACATACCAATTTCGGGTTCTTCCCTTCAGGATAGCTTCACAAAGTGCATGGCTGCGGCTCTGGCTCCCTTGTGACTCCAGGGCATCTGTGTACTAAACTATCTGGATGACTAGTTAATTCTAGCACGATCCAGGGAACAGGCGGTTCAACATCGAGATGTTGTTCTTGCCCACAGGAGGAGCTTGGGGCTCAGGTTGAACCTCAAGAAAAGTATGCTTTCTCCACTGCAGAGGACAACTTTTCTAGGGGTTATATGGGATTCTACTATGATGAGGGTGTTTCTATCCCCAACATGTGTAGGATCGATCCTATCAACTTTGAGCAATATAAAGCTAGGTCTGGGCATCCCCTCCAGTCTCTACGAGAGACTGTTGGGCCTTATGGCAGCAGCAGCCAATGTCATACCATTGGGCCTATTGCACATGAGACCATTTCAGTGGTGGCTGAAAAGTCGAGGGTTTCATCCAAGGATGAAACCTCAGAGAAATCAGGGTCACGCAGCAATGCCTACGTGCTCTGAGTATTTGGAGGTGCCCGCAGTTTCTAGCCTCGGGTCACACTCTAGGGGTGTCTCCTTATCGTAAGACAGTAATGACAGATGCGTCCCTCATGGGCTGGGGTGCAGTCTTAAATGGCTGTCCAGCTCACGGTCTTTGGAGCAGCCCTCATCTGGAGTGGCATATAAATCGCCTAGAGATGTGGGCCATATTCCTAGCACTGAAATTCTTTCTTCCTCAGTTGAGAGGCCACCATGTGCTAGTTGTGTCAGACAACACAGCGGTGGTCTTATATATCAACCACCAGGGAGGGTTACGTTCACACCCCATGTTCAGGCAGGCGCAACTAATCCTTCTCTGGGCAGAGGGAAAGTTCTTGTCAGTGAGTGAAATGTACATTCCGGGCAGCTGGAATGTAGGGGCAGACATCCTGTCGAGGCAGGGGCTGAGGCCCGGGGGTTGGAGGCTCCATCCACAAGTGGTGGAGTCCAGTGGGGTTCGGACAAGCGGAAGTGTATGTGTTCGCCTCTGAGGAGACAACACACTGCCCGCTGTGGTTCGCCCTCACTCCTCCCACAAAATTGGGGCTGAACGGCATGGCGCACACGTGGCCAAGGTCACGTCTATATGCCTTTCCTGTGATCGCTCTGCTCCCACAAGTTCTAGCGAGAGTTTGCCAAGACTGTCTACGTCTGCTGCTAGTAGCACCTTATTGGCCAGCTCGAATATGGTTCTCGGAGATAATTTTCCTGCTCAACGGTATTCCTTGGGAGATCTGCAGGTATCTACTGTCTCAAGCCGGAGGGCTTTTTTATCACCCTCTGCCAGAACTATGGAAACTGTGGGTCTGGCCCCTGAGGGGCACCAGCTCATAGATTCTGGTCTCACAACTGAGGTTGTAGAGACCATGTTAAATGCTAGAGTACCATCCACAAGGAAATTGTATGCACTCAAGTGGTGGCTTTTTGTCTTGTGGTGTGAAGAATGCCAGCTAGACCCAATGAACTGCACAATAGCTACAGTCCTGGAGTTCTTACAAGAACGTTTCTCAGCAAGGTTCATCTGGCTCCTTCTACAATCAGGGTTACGTGGCCACTGTTTTGGCCAGCCATGCGACGGTTGGTGGAGGCTCTGCGGGGAAACATCCTCTAACTTTGAGGTTCATGCATGGTGTCAGACGGCTGAGGCCCATCTGCAGGCCGTGCATACCTTCCTGGGACCTTTCTGTGGTCCTGGAAGGTCTGTCGGGGCCCCATTTGAGCCCTTAGAGTCAGCCTCTGAGAAGCTTCTGACTCTAAAGGTAGCTCTTCTACTGGCCCTGACATCTCTCAAGCGAGTGTGAGGTCTACAAGCTCTCTCTGTTGCCCCTTCCTGCCTTGACTTTGCCCCTGGAGTAGCCAAGGCCTTCCTGTATCCTAGGCCGGATTATATTCCTAAAGTGCCGACATCGGCTGCCCACACTGTGGTGATGCAGGCTTTCTACCCTCCTCCGTTCCTCACACCGGAACAAGAGAGGATGCACCTTGCGGAATGTGTGTGCTGCTGCAGGATGGTCTACACCACACACATTCTTTCATTATTACAGTCTGGATATTCATTCCACCCTGGGCTCGAGTGTGTTGCAGTGACCCTCGGACTTGGGTCTTTTTGAACAGGCCGTACCCTCGGTATGACTGAGTGGGTATTCCTGTTTCCATACTGTTATACTAAATGCAACGTCGAAGTTCCCTTTGAAAGGGAACGTCGGGGTTACGCATGTAAGTTTGTTGCATAGCTCCAAGATGTTGCATAGCTTTGTCATACCAGGGCAGGCCTGTGAATTGCGTCTTTGCTTCAGATAATAGAGGCTGGCGGTGTGGTTCACAGGTGCCATATATATATCATGCGATGCGCTTAATTGCCACGTCACTTGATCATGGCAGGCCTATAAGTAGAGGCATGATTTTACACAAGCTTCAGATACCGGTCACGTGCGCAAGGCGCTTCCCATTCTGTTATGCTAAATGCAACGTCTCGTTCCCTTCTCAGGGAACAGGGTTCATGCGTACATGCGTAACCCCGACGTTTTCAATTGACACGCCCTTGTAACATAAAACCCATCTACTGTGCTAAAGAAACAGCATTTTTCCTGTTCCGCCTCACTATAACTCCACTTTTCTTTGAAATACAACCATTGTTTTTTTTAAATCTTAATGTATGAATCAATTAAAAGTCTCTTTACATCTGTATTATTTCGATAAAGGGAGCAGATGTGTGACAATTAAGAAGATATTATTTAATAATGATGTTGTGAAGTGACACATTAAGTTTTGAGTATTCAGAATCCAAAGACTTCACAGAAAGCACATGCTATTAGCACATGCTATTATCAAAGCTATTAGGGCCTGCAAGAAGCTATGAAAATGCTAATTATATGATCTACTCTGAAACTGTATGAGTTTTTCACGCTGCTTAATAGCCACTTGAAGAATTATAATCACCGTTACAACCATTACATTAAATCCAGTCATGCATAAGTATGTGTGTGTGGGTGGGCATGTATACACAAGTGTTTGTGGAGAGAACAGCCAGGTTCACAGTGATCAATAAAACATGTGCTCTCAAGTAGGACCAGCATTTGTGCCAGCATCACTTGGAAATGTCAATGCTTTGTGTAGAGATGAGGTGAACTGAGTATAATGTCTTACTGAATTCCCAGCCTTGTCCTTGTGATGCTTCCCAACCTACAATCTCCCACTTCTGTCTATTTATTACAAGTGCCACAAACCAAAGATGTACTGGAGCAAATAGCTGGCTTACTGGTAATAGCAAGTGCTATTGTGTTGCTATCAGAAGCATTTTAAATGTGAAGGGTAGAATAAATGGAAAATACAAAGTCAATTGCAACATAAAGAGATTTTGCTGGCATCTATACTGCAGTCAGTAATGTATTTAAAGCATTGGATTATATACTGAAAAGTTATTAAAAAAATAATAAAGCACAACTGTCATGTAACGTGGGTTTAGACTGATGCAAGTGCAGTTAAACTTTTATTGAAGAGAGGCAGGCAGACAAAATGCAAAATTGTAGAGCAATATCAAGGTCACAAAACAGGCACAAGATCAGGCGATTGGCAAACAGGCAAAACAGGGCTTAGATGAGAATTGTAAATGAGAATGAAAACTGGGTCAAAAACCATGAAACAAAAACGAAGATCAAAGTCTTGGTATGGCTCTGGCAGCAAAACACAGAAACGTACTAGAACAATGCCTAGAACACAGGGGTTTAAATATGCAAACTGATAAAAAAGGGAAACAAGAACAGCTGATGAGAATGATGACATATTGGGATGACAACTAGTAACAATACAGGGGCGGAGATAGGACAGCAGCCAAAACAAACACACATGAAACAGTAAACAAAGTAAAAAACCCTGAAGTGTGCTCTGACACGCTTTGGGCTGCTGAGCTCACTGCCGGCGTTTGGCACGAGGGGAATCTCTGACAACAACTCTTTATGGGAGTCAATAAACAATCTTCTTGCACCTTTACTGGATGAAGGGTTTCTTTCCATTTGCTGGCTGTGACCTATGAATGTCACAAATAATTACTAAATATTGGTCATAGGGGCATGAAGAAAAATTTTTATCAGTCTAGTGGATTCCTTATAATAGTGTAAACAGATCAATACTGTCATAACCAGATATACAGATGTGAATGATGTAAGAGCCTGATACAATGAGCTGTTTTTAAATGTGTAATGAAAGTGAGAACAAAAAGGACATGCTTCTGAACATTCACAGTTTATTGTTTTCCTGTCTATAAACAAAACTGCCATGCATTTTAGAAGGCCCATTTTGAAAGGCCTGCCAAGGAAACATAACTCATAAATGAACAGGAACAAATGACTGTATATCTCTTATTGTGGACACACATACTTTTTTCTTTTCTTCTTCATGCACCTGACTTATGCAGCCTAATGAATGAAAGTAACTAACGCTCCATTGACATTACCAGGTGAAATAACACAAATAAGATTTCTGCCTTGCTGTGATACAGGTGTGATTTGTATGCCTCTGTCACTCAATTTTGGAATTTATCCAAGCAGGGTCAAGGTCAGAACAAGGTCAACTGACTGAAATACTTTTTCTTTTTGCAGTCTTTCTCGCTTGTCATACAGAGATGCTGCTTACACATTCAAGTTCAGGAACTCATGTTGATCTAAGATTTATGCCATCTGAAAATCAGTCTGTCTGTCAATCCACCTAACAAGAAATTCTTGTTAGTGCAATATCTTAAAAATAAGTGGTTTGAATCTTGGATTTGTACAGTATGGACATTTTCTTGCTATCACCAGATGAACTGAGTACATTTTGGCATTGATTCAAACATGGTAATGGTATATATTAAGGTTATGTCTAGCATACAAATTAGTAAGAAGAAGGACTAGACTTGCTGGCAGCAGATGCAACAAAAGGCAGCAAAATTGGGTAATTGGCGATATATTTGATAATTAGTAGAAAAAAATTACGTGGCTACAATACAAAAGAAATACACGCCCATATGAATTCCTCCACACTGTGGTCCCACTGTTGCTGGCTCCTCTCCCATACCCAGACATCACTTAGCACAACAGTGCCAGCAATAGTGGCAAAACAGCAAAAGCTAGCCATCTGGCCTTTTTCGCCTTCCAAACCTGATCATGTACACCTGACAACCTGTTTGCTGACCTCCAGAGTAAACTGCTCCAGAGTAAATTGTAATGCAGGCTTGGGCTACTGCTGCATTCAGCTGTTGCTTCTACTGAGATGGATTGCCTCACAAATATGACTTTTTTTTGTTATTTGTTATGCATGACATGAACTAATGAAAAACCTGTTAAAAATTAAATTTTAGCCAATCAAAAATATTTAACTATTTTTTTGTTGTTGTTGTTTCTTATTATAAGATTACAATAAACCAAATATACTAATTTCAAGCTTAAAATAGATTTGTTCTTTTGGCAGATATTTTTTTAATTTTATATATTGAGGTGGGAAAAAGCACCTACAAACAGGCTCATAATAATATTATCTCATAATAAGAAATATTAGATACATTTGCCAGTATTAAATAGATTTTTATTTTTAGTTTTATATATCTTTTTTTTTTTTTTGCAGTGAAATGGACATTCATGTGTGTTCAAAGATGTGTGTTCCCATTAAAGAGTGACATGGGTCAGTTACAGTTGTCCATGTGAACCATCAAAATAAAGAGAGCTGATCTGAGAAAAACCTCTAAATTTTGCAATTAAGTTTGTCATGTGATCATAGCATAATAGCCAGGGACCCAGTACATATGAGAAAATGACTCTAATTAGTCACTACATTTTCGTGCATATGGAAGTTCTTGGTGAGGATTTTTTTTTTTTTTTTTACAAAATTGTAGAAATATTAACTTATGAGTTGCAAAAAATGCAGAGACCTAGACCATTATACACACATCTGGCCAGAAGTGTGTGGACACCTGACCAATCACACCCATAATTTGCTTTTTGAACATCCTCTTTCAGATTAAGTTCCCCCTTTGCTTTTATAATAATCTCCAATCTGGGAAGGCAATTCCAATTCATCCCAAAGGTGTTCAGTGGTGTTGAGGTCAGGGCTCTGTGCAGGCCACTTCAGTTCTTCCACTCCAACCTTGGCAAACCAGGTTTTTTTTGGACCTCTCTTTGTGCATGGGGCATTGTGATGGAACAGGTTTGGGCCCCTTAGTTCCAGTGCAGGGAAATCTTAATGCTGCAGCATACAAAGATATTCTAGAAAATTGTTCCAATTCTTAAACTTTTGTGGCAAGAGTTTGGGGAAGGCCTAGACTACACCTCCTTGGGCCCCCTCACCTAATCTGGAAACAGGACAGCTTCCCTTATTGCTCTGGTAGTTTGTACTAAGTTAGATTTGGTACATTTTTTCTTTAGGTCAAAGAAACAATCTATGCACTGTGGCTTCCCACCATATCCTAGTTCCTCATTCAAATGTTGTCTTAGCTAAAGAGGCTTTCATACAAGATAAATTACCCCAATGTAAATTATTCATCTGCATCCACTGAAAATAGATTGAGATGTAACAACAGAAGCGAGGTGTCTGTTGAACAAAGATGCCCAGGAGGTGTAAAACTCCATACTTGTACTGTATTAAGAGGAGAGAAATAGACTACAATGTAACAATAAGCAATGGTCACCCTCCCTTGTCTGACGGCGACTGTTAATTTCCTTAATTTACCCTTCCCTCCCTTCATTTGCTCCTTCCTCCTGCTTTCATCAGCCTGTCCCTGGTATCTGTGTTCTGGCAGGAAACAGAAGCAGCAATGTGCAAGCGCATTAGCCTTGCTCTTAAGGCATTAGACACATAGCCGTGGAAAATTGCCTCACACCATTTATCCACTCATCCATGCCGCACTCAACCTCTTCTCTTTACTTTCCTAGACCCCCCCCCCCCCCCCCACTACATCCCTGCTGCAATCTTTTTCACAGCCAAGGCCTCCAAATTTCCTGCTCACACACCCAATGACACTTCGAGAGGTGTAGGCATCAGGGCTAGGACTGGCTAAATAAATTACATGCCAGGCTTCTAGGGGAAAGCAGAATCCACACACACACACACACACACACACACACACACACACACACACACACAGAGATCTGAAGCACTGAACTGAACACTTGTAGAGTTGGAGTAGGATTCAAGCATGGACACTGCTAGAATCGATTATGACCTGTACACAGTATGCAATCTTTCATCCCCATACACAGATCATGGACTTGTGCAAAGATTTGTAAATGACCACTTTGCCTATGACTCATAGCTTCAGAATAATATGATAAAATGTACTTTTTGCTGCTCTCTGAAACCTAAGGGACTGGATCAACATGCTGCATTTCACTTCAATAAAAGAGTGAAATAAGTGTAAATTTATTCAAAGCCTGTCAGCCAGTAAGGCCCCTTGCCCATCTATTTATGCACATCTCAGTGAGAGAGACAGAGAGAGAGAGATAGGCAGTGAGAAAAAAGAGGGAAGCCCTGGCACTTGTCAATTTTTTTTGCATTCAAGTAGCTTGTCATCCATGTTGTTATTCTGAACTGGCACACTGGAACAGGAAGAAATACTTCATACAGTTGGATTCAGTGAAAGCCCAAATTATAGCTGTGCATCATATCTATTAAAGTTCACATGGCTGGTGCAGTCAATAAAAACATTTTGACATTTGTTAGTCAAGCTGATAGCTAAAATATAGACAAAAACTTAACCCTTGTTCATCAATTAAAAAAAAAGTTACACATAGGTCCATAGAGGACAAAAATGTCCATGTCCAAATACTGTCATAAAAATATTATATATTAATATTTTTTTCCACTTTCACTGATGTCAATTTTTTTAGCAGCATCAGTTCTGATTATAATTACCAAATATTCATTCACGTTCAGAATTGTAACCCTTTAAGTGCTGGTTTGTTTACATAATGCCACAGATGTTCCCTTTCAAACGGAACTTCACGTTGCATTAGCTGAACGCTGTGGGAAGTGCCCTCATGCATGACTGGTATCTAAAGCTTGTGTAACATCATGCCTATGGGCCTGCCATGATCAGGTGACGTGGCAATTAAGCACGTCACATGATATATAAACGACACCTGTGAATCGAGCCATCAGCCTTATTATCTTCAGTGAGACTACATGTCGGTCGTTTGTGTAATGAAAACAAAAAGACTCTTCATTTCCTCTCTTACTTTTCTCAAAGTCTCTGGTCTTTTCTATCCCTTTAAAAAAAAGAAAGAGAAGAAATGAATGAACGAGAGAGAAAAGTATGAAAGAGAGAGTTCAGGAAGTGTTACGCCTTGCTCCAGTTTCATCATGGGGAGGACTGCACACTTTCTGTGTGAAGTGTCTATGGGTGGAGCACTCCACAGCAGCCCTTGAGAGGTCTGACTGTGCGCATTGTGAACATCTTACCTTATGCAGCTCCACTTGCGACTCTCTCTGTTCTCGGAAGCCGAAGCGAGTTGAGTTTCAGAGCCTCGCGGATCTGGGTCAGCAGCTAGCCATCTCAGGTCCGAAGGATCTCGTATGGATCTGGAAAAGGAGCCGGAGATGAGCGCTGCTCTCTCTTGCTCTGTCTTCCTGGTCCAACGCTGGATTTTGGAGCTCGCGTCGCAACTCCTCCTTCCGCTATGGAAAGCCAAAAATAAATAAATAAAATAAAATAAAATAAAAAACCCACACACAAAAATAAAAAAAATAATTCCTTTCTAACGACAAGGAGCCAGAAGGTGTGCTAAAAACTGAGAGCAGCATATGAAGAGCTGCTTGAAGTGATTAATACCGCTGGATGAGCTTTTTTCTCTCCCCAGTGAAATAAATCCCTCACACTGCAGAACACCTTTTTACCATGCATAAGCCGTATTTATAACCCTGCAATGTTGGATTATTTGAGAGCTACCTCTCTCCATCAACAGGAGGTAATTTAGGGGGGCCGGTTTTGCCATCCAAGCCATGTAAGGCCACCGTGGCATTGGGTGGCAAGGCCTATGCAGTAGTGGGTCTTGCTTGTGGGTCACTGCAGACGATGGCAGTGTTGCAGGCCTACCAAGCAGACCTGCTGAATGAGCTCAACATACGGCGGCATTCAACCAGTTCCTTCCCTGTTGTGTCCAGTTCACGGGCCAGCGCTAGTGCGAGGGAGGCACAGTAGGCGAGTACGGCAGCTCGCCAACCCCCACAGACAGCCAGGGGAACCGGGCAGCCATAGTCATGGCTTGCTACTGGCCTGATCTGAGAATGCCTGTGAATTGTGTCTTCGTTTCAGATAATAGAGGCTTACGGTGTGGTTCACAGGTGTCATTTATATATCACGTGACTTGCTTAATTGCCATGTCACTTGATCATGGCAGGCCTATAAATTGGCATAATGTTACACAAGGTTCAGATACTGGTCACGCACGTGGGCACTTCCCACCGCGTTCAGTTAACGCAACGTCTCGTTCCCTTCTCAGTAAAATGTACATAAATGTAAATAAAAACAGAATGCAGTTATTTGGAAATCTCATAAACCCATATGTTATTCAAAATAGAACATAAACAGATCAAATGTTTAAATGTACCATTTTAAGAAAAAAAATAAGGTATTTTTTAATTTGATGGTCACAACAAGTCTCAAAAAGTTGGGACGGGGCAACAAAAGGCTGAAAAGGTAAGTTCTACTAAAAAGAAATGGCTGGAGGAACATTTGCAGCTAATTCGGTTAATTGGCAACAGGTCAGTAACATGATTGGGTATAAAAAGAGTATCTTAGGAAGATAGATGCAGATAGAGTATCTGCCTATCTAAGATACAGCGTCCCAACTTTTTTGGAATTGGGGTTGTAAAACTTTTCACATAAAACTCATCAAGGCTATCTGAGATAACAAGCAGAGACAGAACTGAATGAGATTGCCAGAGTCTGCAGAAGAATTGTTGCAATTTCTCCAAGAACAACCAACCAATCGATTTCCTTATAAAACCGCGTGACAATTTATCGGTTATTCACATGAAACTGGTTCTATACATTTTACTGTCTGCTTTCTCTGAAGTTCAGTGACCTTTTCATACTGCTTAAGAGCAACTTAATATCCAATTAAAGCCACTGTTTAGAAACAATAGAAACAATAGACTAAACCCACAATTCAGTCTTGCAAAAATGTGACTTTTTGCAACCCACAATCCCCCACTGCTGTCTACTTATTAAAAGTGCCATAGACCAACGAGGTATTCTGTGCTGCATTCCAATTTCACCTGTTTACATAGAAGAGTATTCAAATGGCTGCCAAAATCTGAGGCATTTATAGATACAGCTTAGTGTATGAAACTTGTGTGGAAACTGTCCAGGGTGTACCCCGCCTTGTGCCCGATGCTCCCTGGGATTGACTCCAGGTTCCCCCGCGACCCTGAAGAAGGAGTAAGTGGAATAAGATGGATGGAAGTTGGGGGACACCCTGGATATATAAGCGTCGCACACCCATTCTCACACTGTGAACAATTTGGATATGCCCATCAGCCTACAATGAATGTCTTTGGAGTGGGGGAGGAAACCAGAATACAAAGGAGGAAACCCCCAAAGTATGAGGAAAACATACAAACTCTGCACTGCACACACCAGAGGGTGCAAATCCCAGAGGTGCAATAGAAACGTGCTAACCACTAAGCCACTGTGAGCCTTATTTTATATATATATATATATATATATATATATATATATATATATATATATATATATATATATATATATATATAATTAATATTAGTATTAGTAATAGTATTATTAGTATCATTATGTACAATGTCTGCAATTAGCTCACCACCAACTCTAGCATTGAGCACTGGAGCCCCCCAGGGCCGTGTCCTCATTCCACTGCTGTTTACTCTGCTGACACATGCTGTGTTGAAAACCTCAAATCATATCACATGAGCTGCTGACAAAACAGTGGAGGTTCTCATTTGTGACAATCACAAATCAGCATACAGGAAGCAAGTGACTTGGTTGCGGGACCAAGATGTGTCACTACATTTGAACAGAGCCAAAGACATGTTAAATTTAGTCTTCACTGCTGATTAGTGTGCATTATACATCAATGGCAACAATCATTAAGAGCTTCATGTTATTTGTCATGTACATTGCAGAGATGGACCTAATTTTAAAGAATTGCATGACAATTTCCTTCAGAGACTACAGGACAAAAAAGCCGTTACACCATCCTTATTACACTCTTTAGGCAGATGATAGAGAACATGCTGAGCAGCTGCACTACACTGTCTATTATGGGAATTGCAACTTCTCAAACCACACAGTGGGGCAAAATATTGTTATGTCATATGACAAAATGTACAGGAATGGAACCAGAATATTCTGCAAGAGTTTCCACCCCAGATAACCAGGCTGCTCAACACTCTTTCGTCTGTCACCACCCACCTGAACTGAACTAATCAAACAAGATCATAGAGCCTTATCATACTGTTACATACGGTACGTATATAGATATATATGCAAGGTTATGGTTCACAATGCAGTACACAATTTTGCTTAACCTTTGCATATTGTTTTCCCTTGTTGTGTGGTGAAGTACCGGGAGTGTAGTTTTGACCTGTGCTGTTTACATGAATGCTGTCTAGATTAATTTTATGCAAATAAAAAGCAAAGCAATGGAACAGTTCATGGGATGGCAGTTTTGGTTCCACCTATTGATTCCAACCTGTAGCTGCTGAACTAGCTGCCAATACTTACCATGCTACTACAGGCTTGAAGTGTTTAATACCCAAACAGAATCAGTCCATGTTTTTTCCCCATTCTTTTTGGGTACATTTAACATGAGTAGTATAACATCCATCAAAGAGACAGCAGATATCACCAAGACAAAAGGTTTATGCATCATCCTTACACTAGTAGATGGCATTGTGTTTCATATTTATACACAAGCATTTCCTTTTTTCTTTTCTTTTTTTTCTTTTACATAAATCCATTTGATTTGCAGGTAAAATGTGAAAGACATTACAAATTTAGCAGAAGAACATTTCATTTATGGACAAATTGGTCTGTATGACTTTTGTATGGCCATATGGCACTAGCCCTGCACCACCAGTGAAACCACAGTAATTTAAGATAGAAATGCCCACAATCATCCAGCATATGATATGAGAAATGTGAGGCAGGTCAAAGGAGCTGGTCAAAGGAGGGTAGAATAGTCAAAAACTGCACTCAAGTACAACTTATCCATCCATCTTCTCCCGCTTACTCCTTCTTCAGGGTTGTGGGGGAACCTGGAGCCTATCCCAGGGAGCATCGGGCACATGGCAGGGTACACCCTGGACAGCTTGTAGTATGCAATAGTATGGCAGGACACCCTGCCATACTATTGCAGGGCACACTCACACACCCATACTACGGACACTTTAGACACGCCAATCAGCCTACCATGCACTTTGGACTGGGGAGGAAACCAGAGTACCTGGAGGAAACCCCCGCAGCACGGGGAGAACATGCAAACTCCACACACACATGGCCCCAGCAGGAGTCGAACCCTGGGCCCTGGAGGTGTGAGGCAAATGTGCTAACCACTAAGCCACCGTGCGCCCAAGTACAACTTATGTTATTATAAAATAATAAATACTCAAGTAAAAGTAGTCATTTAAATTATTACTCAAAGTAACAAAGTATCTAGTATAAAGACTAGTCAAGTAGTGGGTTACTTCACTGGCTCTTATTTAATAATCAGGAGTTCATTTCCTGAACAAGGATGTAAGTGCCTGCTGAACTACAGTAGTATTATGAATTAAAATGCTTACTAGTTTATAAAACAGTTAGCCACATCACATGCCACTGTTAGCTAGCTCAATCATATTCCATTAGTCAAAACCACAAGTTACCATGACATTTTCTTGAATGCTGAAATGATAATGAGTCTTTATTGATCACATATACATTACAGCACAGTAAAATTATTTCCTTCGCATACCCCAGCGTGTTAGGAGGTTGGGTTTAGAGCGCAGGTTCAGCCATGATGCAGCACCCCTGAAGCAGAGAGGGTTAAGGGCCTTGTGTAAGGGACCAATAGTAGCAGCTTGGCAGTACTGGGGCTTGAAGCCCCGACCTTCCGATCAATAATCAAGATCCTTAACTGCTAAGCCACCACTGTCACACAAATGTCCACATTTTTGGGATGAGAGTGAAGGCAGTGCATGATATAACTATTGGTTTGGGTCTGCAGAGAAAACATTGCCTCAATATAAGGCCGGGGGTTCTCTCAGGGGTGATCTTATCCAGGCCAGTGGTGGCTCTGTGTTACTGATCGGAAGGTCGGTGGTTCAAGCCCCAGCATTGCCGAGCTGCCTCTGTTGGGCCCTTGAGCAAGGCCCTAAAGTCTCTTTGCTCCAGGGGCTCTGTATCACTGCACTCCGACCCCAACTTCCTGACATGCTGTGGTATGCAAAGAAAAGAATTTCACTTTGTATATGTGATCAATAAAAAGTCATTATTCCACAACATCATACACCATTTAAGTCATTGCTGTTCTGCTGTGCATTGAAATCAGTGGTACTACTCCTGAACCTGCCGTTGTTAATGATAAGCAACTAACATGACTGAATGAAGACAGTTACCTTTTAATATTTAACCATAACAATTATCATTGTTATATATAAATAAGATACCTATATGTTGTTTTGTCATTTTCCTCCTCCATCTAGGGTTGGGGTTTCATTCCCACAACCTCCCTTTGTGCATGTTCTCCGGGACCTCAGGGTCCATCCATCCATCCATCCATCTTCTATACCGCTTTTTCCTTTTCAGGGTCACGGGGAAACCTGGAGCCTATCCCAGGGAGCATCGGGCACAAGGCTACTCAACCTCTCTGCTGCTTTCGACACTGTGAACCATCAGATCCTCCTGTCATCTCTCTCCAGCCTGGGCATCACCGGAACGGTTCTGTGTTGGGTGGAATCCTATCTCTCAGACAGATCCTTCAAGGTATCATGGAGGGGAGGTATTTCATAAACTCATCAACTTACAACTGGCATTCCACAGGGGCCAGTTCTGGGTCCACACCTCTTTTCTATCTACACTACATCTCTAGGGAAGGTGATTGAGTCTCATGGCTTTTCATATCATTGCTATGCTGATGACACCCAGCTCTATTTGTCCTTCCAACCTGATGATCCATCCGTCTCTGCACGCATCTCTGCTTGCCTGTCAGGCATCTCAGTCTGGATGAGGGAAAACCACCTTAAGCTCAACCTGGCAAAATCTGAGCGTCTTGTCATCCCAGCCTGTCCCTCAATCAACCACAACCTCACTGTACCGCTCGACTCAACCACACTCAAGCCAACCAGGATGGCCAGGAACCTTGGGGTGATTCATGATGACAGCTTGACCTTTACAGACCACATCTCAACAACTGCACGGTCCTGTAGGTTCATCCTGTACAACATCAAGAAAATCAGACTCTATCTCACCGAACAGGTTACACAGATACTAGTCCAGGCTCTTGTTATCTCAAAACTGGACTACTGCAACTCACTACTCTCGGGCCTCCCAGCCAGCTCCATCAAACCCCTTCAAATGATTCAGAATGCAGCAGCACTCCTCGTCTTCAACCAGCCCAAGAGAACCCATGTCACACCCCTCTTCATCTCCCTCCACTGGCTTCCTGTAGCCGCCCACATCAAATTTAAGGCCTTCATGCTCACCTTCAAGACCTTGTCTGGAACAGTACCCTCCTACCTCAACTCTCTCCTGAAGGCTTACATTCCCTCATGCAATCTGCGAACAATTTGCAACCGACGCTTAGTAGTACCTACTCAGCGTGGCTCAATGTCCCTTTCAAGAACATTCAAACTAAATGTTCCTCAGTGGAGGAATGAACTTCCAACCTCAATCTGGACCACAGAATCTGTCACCATCTTCAAAAAACAGCTAAAGACCCACCTCTTCCGTGAACACCTAACCAACCCATTAAAAAAAAAGTAAAAAAATATTGCACTTACACCTCCACTCTACGCACTTTGCTACTTCTGGAACTCAATTAATGGATCTTGTATGGTAGCACTACTTCTATTGTTCTCTGCTCGATATTGCTTTGCTTGTATTTTCTCATTTGTAAGTCACTTTGGATAAAAGCATCTGCTAAATGAATAAATGTAAATGTAAATGTAAAGGCGGGGTACACCCTGGAAAGGGTGCCAATTACTTCAGGGTTTCCTCCAGTTATGCCGGTTTCCTTTCCCAGTCCAAAGACGTGCGTTCGATTGGCTTCTCCACATTGTCCATAGTGTGTGAATGGCTGTTTAGAGAAAAATGAGCGTTTCCTTTTGAGCTCAAAATTAATACTTCAACGGCTGAACAACTATTTGTCCACCAATGAGTTGAACTTAATGCATCTTATTAAGTATTGCTATGATATTAATCCCCTGGCCCAAGAGACACTTGCTATTAAAATCATACAAGACTTTATTAAACTATTCTAATACACTGAAATTAAACTAACACCTACACATACATACATACAAACAAAGGGGGTGAAAATAGCTTTGACAGAGAATGAATGGCTCCCAAGTTTTAACACCATATGCTGTTCTTAGACCTCAACCTGAATGAACCAACAACAATTAATATAATTATCACTTCATTTTAGAAGGGCTCTATTAAATACATCAGCTTTGACTGAGACCTGGAGGTGCTTACTTGCGTTTCCAGTTGGTGGGATTCGTCAGAGGTCTGGTTGCTTTTGAACGGCATCTAGGAGGTCCAATCGGAATGGTGAATGGAGTGGAGTCTCGTAGGCTTAGCAGTGGTTCTTCTGGTTCTTTCATGACTAGAATCAGAAAGCTTTGCAGGAACCAGTTCATGCAGATGTTGATTGCAGATCCCTCTTGCAGATGTTAGAGAGAACTCCTGAAGAGCTTGAGTGGAGAACTCCTGGAAGATGGTGGTTGAAGAGAACTCCTTAAGATGTGGGTTTGAAGAAGACTCTTGCAGCTATTGTTAGTTTATGAGGACTCCCTGAAGCTGTTGATTGGGGAGTACCTCTTAAAAAGTGAAGAAGAGTAGAAGAGAACTCATTGTTTCCATGGTGTCCAAGGGTTTTAACGCTTCCTAGCTGGACGGAACCCAAAAGGTTTTGCTCCAATCAGCATGAAGTTGGGACGGGGTTGTAGCTATATTTTCCGTCCATGATTTTTCTCAGTCCATGCTCTTTGAGGTCATATAATTTCATGCCTTATCTTTTCTTCCTTTATAGAGTGTGGATCAAACTTTTAATCCCAACTGTTGGTACCTATACTTAACAATCTTCTACCTGATTCTCCTTACTCTCATCTTTCAGCAAGTCACTCAAAGAACATATACATACCAAATTAGACATATGTTGGTCGTTGTTAACACATTACTAATAATTATTCACACACCTGTATCCATAATCAGTTATACTCATGCATGTTGAACAATGAACAATCAAATGTCTAAATGCAACTTTGCGGTTACAAGCATAATAATTACAGGGTACCAGTAGAAGAAAATAGGCAACTTCAGATATTATTGTAATATTCTTGCATTCCTTGGTCTTATATATGAGGTGTCCTGATACAGTTGGTCTGACCATCGTGATAAAGACAGCAAACTGGGTAAGAGAACAAAAGGGCCTCACCTGTGTTGATTGTCCTTGGGGCATGTTTGGGTGAGTCACCCCTCTTTTCTCAAAGTTATCAGCTGAGGGACAGATGAGGGCTTTCATCTCGTAAGCCAGTCACCAAGCCAGTTTTCTAATCTCTGAGGGATCATCCATTATTCACAAAATAGTGAGAACTCAGCAATAAGTCATGAGCTGTAATTGGATTGGTGCCCCAAAGACCGCACACAGGGGCTTTTGATTTAAGGCTCATGTGAAGGGGTGATCTTATGCTTATGGTTATGGTCTTGTGTGCTGAGTTCCTACAGGGGTGTGTGTGTGTGTGTGTTTGTGTGTGTGTGTGTGTGTGTGTGTGTGTGTGTGTGTGTGTGTGTGTGTGTGTGTGTGTGTGTGAGAGAGAATGTGCCCTGCGATGGGTGGGGAACCCTGTCCAGAGTTTCCCCCACCTTGTTCCCCCATGTCCCCTGGGATAGGCTCCAGGCTCCCCTTGACCATGTGTGGGATAAGAAAATGGCTGGATGGATGGATATTTTGTTTTGTAGACTGTTTTTCTTATGTTTTGTTACCTGGAACAATTAATCCCAGGAACTTTTTTCAAGGGACCATTTGGTTCCTCCAGACCTTTGTTGTCTGCCTTTTCATTGCAGGATTAGGCAAATTAGTCTGGTGACATATAACTGTGTGCAACAAGCCCTTGGTGAGGATATGAAGCCTCGAAATATGCTACAATCAAACTGATCATTGACACAATGTAAGCCGATTTTAATGATGTAATATTCTAAAATGTTTGCTCAGCTTATAAATACATGTAGCAGGCTCTGATTGGAACACAAACCCCTGAACAGTAACAAAAGCATTTGCTGCAGCTAAACTGGTGGATTCGATACGCTCACTGCCACGGCCTGGGTCCGATTCCTGGTCATTGAATGAAAATTGTTCCTTATCTTTGGATATAGGTTTGTGTTTTAAAAATGGACAATCTTTTTTCTGAAATCTGATTACGACACTGCACAACAACAAGCATGGAGGAGATTCATTCATGTTCTGCTGTTGATTGTGATGTATAGCTTTGCTAATGAGGTAATTGAGAAAACGCTGGAAGAGAGATGAAAAGTGGTAGTGAAGCGAATTCAGAATGCTTGTAACGCTAGACTTAAAATAAGCAAACTGATTTTATCAGCTACTGCTGAGACAAACATGTGCAAACAAGCTTCTCTCTGCACTGTTTTCTTGTGTGAATAATGCCCAGCTCGCTTAACCCACTTGAAATTTTTAAGTATACTTTTCTTGCAGGTTGCCATTTCGAGTTCCCGCTGTATTTCATCCTGAGCATAAATATTTAATAAGGCCTGAACGTCATCGTCGGTCCATCGTTCATATTTCAGAAACTCCATTGTGTTGATTCGGATCACAATAAACAGCTGTTACTGTAATTGACATACATATGTGTGATTGGATAACCTTATAATGATCTGCTATAGAAGCTACAATGATTAATGTTTATACAGCTACAGCTGCCGATTTATTGGCTCTGGTACATTATTTGAGTGCCGGTTTGGTCCAATGAAACAGTGAAAATCTTGACATGACAATATTTTTTAAACATTCTCACAATCACGTTTTCTCCTCACTATTTTGTAACTACTGTGATAAACTGTGAGCAAGGCTAAGTATGTGCTCTGTACTTTGTTAGTAAGTCGAGTCCTCTTTTTCCAGTTGATTGGCCCCCGATCAAGCAATGCATGACTGAGAAAGGGCTGAATGGAGGGAGGAGAAAGCAGTGAGAGAAAGGAAAAGAGGAATATAGAAAAGGAGAGGACTCATTACATTGTCTCCATCATTCCCTATTTCACCTCTCTTTTCTGCTCTCTGGGATTAGCAGCATTAGACATCTTTTTTATTTCCCTCGTTATTCTTCTATCAATTTTTTTTCCCTACTTCTTCCTAATGAACTTGTTTGAAATATAAATAGGTCTACATGCATGGAAATATCTTACAGGGACATTTTTCAAATTAGATTTTTATTTGGAAATCATCTGAACGCAATATAAGGTTATGCATGCACAATTCTCTATGCTCTCACTTACAGTGCTGCTTTGGCAATTTTTATTAGCTGTTTATATATACACACACACACAGTGATGTGTGTGTGTGTGTATATATATATATATATATATATATATATATATATATATATATATATATATATATATATATATATATATATATAAAATATATACATACATAGTATCTCACAAAAGTGAGTACACCCCTCACATTTTTGTAAATATTTGATTATATTTTTTCATGTGACAACACTGAAGAAATGACACTTTGCTACAATGTAAAGTAGTGAGTGTACAGCTTGTGTAACAGTGTAAATTTGCTGTCCCCTCAAAATAACTCAACACACAGCCATTAATGTCTAAACCACTGGCAACAAAAGTGAGTACACCCCTCAGTGAAAATGTCCAAATTAGGCCCAATTAGCCATTTTCCCTCCCCAGTGTCATGTGACTTGTTCGTGATACAAGGTCTCAGGTGTGAATGGGGAGCAGGTGTGTTAAATTTGGTGTCATCACTCCCTCATACTGGTCATTGGAAGTTCAACACGGCACATCTTGGCAAATAAATCTCTGAGGACCTGAAAAAAAGAAATGTTGCTCTACATGAAGATGGCCTAAGCTATAAAAAGATTGCCAAGACCCTGACACTGAGCTGCAGCATGGTGGCCAAGACCATACAGCGGATTAACAGAACAGGTTCCACTCAGAACAGGCCTCGCCATGGTTGACCAAAGAAGTTGAGTGCTCAGCGTCATGCTCAGCGTCAAATCCAGAGGTTGTGTTTGGGAAATAGACGAATGAGTGCTGCCAGCATTGCTGCAGAGGTTGAAGGGGTGGGGTGTCAGCCTGTCAGTGCTCAGACCATACACCGCACACTGCATCGAATTAGTCTGCATGGCTGTCATCCCAGAAGGAAGCCTCTTCTAAAGATGATGCACAAGAAAGCCCGCAAATAGCTTGCTGAAGACAAGCAGACGAAGGACATGGATTACTGGAACCATGTCCTGTGGTGTGATGAGACCAAGATAAACTTATTTGGTTCAGATGGTGTCAAGCATGTGTGGCAGCAACCAGGTGAGGAGTACAAAGACAAGGTGTCTTGCCTACAGTCAAGCATGGTGGGGGGAGTGTCATGGTCTGGATCTGCATGAGTGCTGCCGACACTGGGGAGCTACAGTTCATTGAGGGAACCATGAATGCCAACATGTACTGTGACATACTGAAGCACAGCATGATCCCCTCCCTTCGGAGACTGGGCCGCAAGGCAGTATTCCAGCATGACAACGACCCCAAATACACCTCCAAGACGACCACTGCCTTGCTAAAGAAGCTGAGGCTGAAGGTGATGGACTAAACCCTATTGAGCATCTGTGGGGCATCCTCAAATGGAAGGTGGAGGAGCACAAGGTCTCTAACATCCACCAGCTCCGTGATGTCGTCATGGAGTAGTGGAAGAGGACTCCAGTGGCAACCTGTGAAGCTCTGGTGAACTCCATGCCCAAGAGGGTTAAGGCAGTGCTGGAAAATAATGGTGGCTACACAAAATATTGATACTTTGGGCCCAAATTGGACATTTTCACTTAGGGGTGTACTCACTTTTGTTGCCAGCGGTTTAGACATTAATGGCTGTGTGTTGAGTTAGAGGGGACAGCAAATTTACACTGTTACACAAGCTGTACACTCACTACTTTACATTGTAGCAAAGTGTCATTTCTTCAGTGTTGTCACATGAAAAGATATAATCAAATATTTACAAAAATGTGAGGGGTGTACTCACTTTTGTGAGATACTGTATATATAGCAGAATAGTTTTTTATTTAGTGAATTAGCAGTCAGAGATGAGAGAACTGTATTTCTATCTAGCACTGCCATGTAGGTGGGGCACACGGTGGCTTAGTGGTTAGCACGTTCGCCTCACGGGTCCGGGGTTCGGTTCCCGCCGCAGCCATGTTTGTGTCTCCCCGTGCTGCGGGGGTACTCCGGTTTCCTCCCCCAGTCCAAAGACATGCATGGTAGGCTGATTGCCGTGTCTAAAGTGTCTGTTGTGTATGAATGGGTGTGTGAGTGATTGTGCCCTGCGATGGACTGACACCCTGTCCAGGGTGTACCCCGCACTGTGCCCGATGTTCCCTGGGATAGGCTCCAGGTTCCCCTGCGACCCTGAAGAAGGAGTAAGCAGTAGAAGATGGATGGATGGACTGCCATGTAGGCAACAAGTATCAGTCAGTGTGTAGTGTACAATTCCCTGATTGTCCCACTAAATCATAGCAAAATGAATGAAGAGCTTGTGAGATATGAGTGTGATACTGTATCCATAACAATCAGTTATAACAATCAAATATCCATGCCAGTCACTTTATTCATGACATTGAATTCATAAATAAGCATGAAATGTTCATGAAATCTATTTGAGAGAGCCGCTTGCATACATTTTACACTGGTAAACACTTCTTTATCCAAAATATTTTCTCCATCTTTCTATGCCAAACTTCTGAGGCAGAAATTCTAAAAAGCTTTTATATAAAGTATGAAGGAGGAGCCCTGGTGAGGTTTGTTCAAAAAGCAGAGCAACTGTGCAAGCTGTATAGTGTTCTAGTTTAATCAAGGCTAAAAATGTATGTTTATCAAAGTGAATTCCTTGCTTTGGTTTTCAGCATTGACAAGCTTTAGAGATGTTCAAAGCCACATGCCAGGATGCTTGATGAGCAACCCCTGTGTCATGTAGTTATGGAATTAAACTTGAGGAAGGCATTCAGGAAAGGGGAAACTTGAGAGAATGACCAATATTTTATTCCTGTGGTAACTGTATTTGATTGTGAAGTTTTTAGGCCAAGTGATAAAAGCTTAGTTCACCCAAGCAGTTCATGACTTGGTTTAGCTCATCATAGGCTCATCATAGGCCCTTTTGATTTACGCATTACTGTGAATAATTACTGAAACAAATTACATAACTGGTTCATTATTTAACCCATATTGTGTGAGTTAGTAAAATCAGAATCATTTGCTCAATCTAAACCACCTAGGTTAATATTTATATAGTAAACAGCTTCATACCACAATAATGTATAAGTTAAATCCTAGGTGATACTGATGTTGTGCATGTGGGCAAGATTTTTGACCTACACCTGTACATGTTGCTGGCATACATGGGCTAGCATGACTCTCCCGCTCTTCTAAAGAAAAACAAACAATAAAAATAGGACTCATTTTATCATCCAAATTGTCTTACCTTTTGCTTACAAATATCTTGAAGTGATGCCATGGATTTCTCCTTTGCATCATAGTTCCAGTAACGACAAACGGAATGTTTTTGTGTTATTTCTTGTTTCTTTTATAGTCCTGTCTCCACCTCTATTCCATCATTGACTTGTTACCTCATTGTGTGCACCTGTTTTGTATTATCTCTTGAGTAGTTTGTCTATTTATACCCTTTTGTGTCTTTGTCTCATTATGAAGTCTTATCCTGCATTTTGTATTGTTAAGTCTGAGCCTCGGTTTCTTAGTTCTGTTAATACCGTGTTTATGGTTTTGACCCACACCAATTTTTCTTTGTTTTGTGATTATGGATATCCTGTGTTTAAGGTTGTTTGTTTATTCACTGACCCCTGCCTAGAATATTGATTATACTGTAGGACATTGAGTTTATGCTCTTCTCAATACTGCACATTGCAAGTGGATTATCTTTGACTTGACTGATTATCACAAAGAATGGTGTGAACTAGAGTCTGGGGTTGATTTTTTTATTTTTTTTTCCAGCTCAGATTGGAAAAATCAGTGATTTTATTCCATTTAGTCACTAATTTATTTAAGCCTGCTTTACTGATAGATCCATAACATATCAGCAGCAGCCATTAAGAAAACACGTGAAATACAGTTGTGAATGTAATAAACATGAAGAGGGTTGGATTAATTTTTAGATCAAGGATTTTTCAAGCACAGCTTCCTATTCAGAAGAGACACAGCATGATTACAGACTTAAGTAACTGACTTTTACAGAACACAATCACAAATGTTGCTACCTCTCTATCTTTCAATAAGTGTTCCTATGTGTATGAATAATAGTTTTATGCCTATAATGAGACCCTGTGTTAAAAAGCTCAACCATAATGATTGCATAATAGCAATGCTGAGTTACTGATGGATAGTAGATTTTTTTAGCCCTCAATTCATTATCATGACCAGCTATTACTGTACATGTCTTGATTACATCTGTTTCAAGTAATAATAATTTTAAAAAATTGTCATAGATTTGATAAATGCTTATGCAGATCCATGAAGCAACATTATTTTGAAGCTATTTTGCTGGAAATATTTTGCATGTTCCTCTGACTCTTTGCTAAACCATCCAAAAAAAAAAAAGTAATGATACTTCAGAGAGAAGACAAGCAAAGGAATTGAATCAATGCTAAAGAAATCCTCAGTGCTTCACTCATCTATGAGCCATCAGAGGACCAGCATTGATTTTCTGGAGATGCATGACCCACCGTCACTCACACCCCAGAAAGGAAAACATTAATCATTTACTGTCATTTCTAGAGCAGATGCTTGGTGTGCTACACTATTAGCTCTACACTGATGTATGACAAAAAGTACATGATGTGACTGATTGTGTTACTTGTTTTGGCTAGTTGAATGTCTCTAAGGAAAAGAGGATGCTGAGTTAAATAATCAAAAAAATAAGTTAAATTAATTGGGCTTAGCTACTGTAAAAAAAAAAAAAAATTAAAAAAATGAAAGTGGTTATTTTTTTATTTCCACACTTTTGTCACCTTTGCGTATTTGTAGCACTTCATCCAACACCATTAAGGGGAAAATATGTAATAGCACATCCTATAGATTGTCTATTCCTAATATTATGTAGCATACACATTCTTTCATTCATCTTCAGTAACCACTTAGTCCTGATCAAGGTCACTGTAAATTCAAATCATATCTTGGGCACAGTGGGTATGAGGCAAGAATACACTCTGAATAGAATACCAATCCATTACAGCGCACCATGTACACGCACATTTGCACATTCTTTCACACCTAGGGGAAATTTAGCATTGCCAATACACCTACTAACCGTGATGAACAAGGCAGGGGAAGCCCGTACAGACATCGAGAGAACATGCAAAACTCTACCCAGAAAGTAACCTGAACTCAGGATCAAATAGGAGACCCTGGGGCTGTGACCCAATGCTCTGCGCTATGCCATTGTGCCTCTCTTCCCTTGTCAACATTTTATTCTATTCAGGGTCATTCCTCCTAGACATGAGGAGGAAATATACCCAGGATTCCTATGTTTTATGTATTTTTGTAATATTACAGTGGCAAGAAAAAGTATGTGAACCTTTTGGAATTTCATGGTTTTCTGCATAAATTTCTCATAAAATGTGATCTGATCTTCATCTAAGTCAAGGGTATTGACAAATATAATGTGTCTAAAATAATAACACACAAAAAAAATTATGATCTTTCATGTCTTTATTGAGAACAACCAAAAAAAACCTCATAGTTCTTGTTGGAAAACTATGTGAACCCTTGAGTTAATGACCTGAAAAAAGCTATTTGGAGTCAGGTTTTAGCACACCTGGAGTCTCGTTAAGAAAATGAGTTTGGAGGTGTGAACTACAGCTACTTTGACTGATAAAAACCCCTGAAACTTTTGGAGTTTGCTCTGCACAAGAAGCACACACTTATGTGAGCTATGCCTCGCCAAAAAGAGCTTTCAGAAGATCTACGATCAAGAATTGTTGATTTACATAAAGCTGGCAAGGGTTACAAAGTGATTTCAAAGACTTTAGAAACAGGCAAATATTTTACAAATGAAGACACTTTGGGACTGTTCTACCAAGAAGTGGGCACCCTCAAAATGACACCAAGAGCACAACGAAGACTCATCAGTGAGATTTAGAAACAACCCTGAATGACAGCCAAAGATTAAAAAAAATTATAATAATAATTTGATGGCCGCAACACATCTCAAAAATGTTGGAACGGGGCAACAAAAGGCTGGAAAAGTAAGTGTTACTAAAAAGAAACAGTTGGAGATTAATTGGCAACAGGTCAGTAACATGATAGGGTATAAAAAGAGTATTTTAGGCCCTGTTTACACTCGTGCGTTTTCATTTTAAAATGGCATTTTAAAATGAAAACGATCCTCATCGACACTTTTTTCCTCTGTCTTTCAGAAATGATCTCCGTCCACAATACATGACCGAAAACACATGTCATATGACCATTTATGCACACTGGGCATGTACATACACGTGTAAACAAGAAGTTGGTTGCTAGACATCCGCAGGCACAAAAAAACAGCGCTCCATGTAGGGCTTACGCCACTTGAAATGAGATTTGTTCCCGATTGCTCTAATCATTTGCCTCTTGTGCATGTAGGCAGCTGCAATATTATAAAATACAAAATTTAATTGCACAATGGCTGCTAAGAATGACAACAAAGCCAGCAAAGCTTGCGGTTGTGTTGTTGTGTATATTATCAAGATAGCATAATCATCGCGTCGGTAGCGTAGGGGCTTGATGAATCGGGGAAGGATACGCACTGATCCAGAAGACCCAATCAGGAGGCAAATGTGGGCTGCCATGCCTTCATTTTCAAAAGTCTTCGTTTTGGCCTGTTTACACTGAAACATGAGCCCGGAGCTTTCAAACTAAAACAGGGTCTTCGGAATTTCCAAAAATCTCCGTTTTCGAGGGTCAAAACTGCTGGAGAAGTGTAGACGACAGGCGTAACCGTAGCAACAGTTATGCATTTTAAAATGAAAACACACCAGTTTAAAGATAGATAAGATAAGATAAAAACTTTACTAATCCCACACTGTGAAAATTCCCTTAGAAACCCTTAGTAAACAGGGCCTTAAAGAGTTTTTCAGAAATAAAGATAGGCAGAGGTTCACCAATCTGCGAAAAACTGCGTCTACAATTTGTTGAACAATTTCAGAATATTGTTCATCAACATAAAATTGTGAAGACTATGAATATCTCATCATCTACAGTACATAATATCATCAAAAGATTTTGATAATCTGGAGAAATCTCTGTGCACAAAGGACAAAGGGTAAAAATCAATATTGCATGCCCGTGATCTTCAGGCCCTCAGGCGGCACTACATTAAAAACAGGTATGCTTCTGTAATGGAAATCACTGCTTGGTCTCAGAAGCACCTCCAGAACAAATTGTCTGTGAACACAGTTCACCATGATATTCAAAATGCTGGTTAAAGCTCTAACATGCAAAGAAGAAGCCATATGTGAACATGATCCAGAAACACCGCCATCTTCTCTGGGCCAAAACTCATTTAAAATGGACTGCAGCGAAGTGGAAAACTGTGGTCAGACAAATCTAAATTTTTAATTCTTTTTGGAAACAATGGAGGCCATGTCCTCTAAGAGGACTAAAGAGGAGAGGGACCATCCAGCTTTTTATCAGCAGTCAGTTCAAAAGCCTGCTTCTCTGATGGTATGGGGGTGCATTAGTACCTATGGAATGGGCAGCTTGCACATCTGGAAAACCACCATCAATGCTGAAAGGTATATACAGGTTTTAGAGTTTTAGAGATTCAAGATTTCATCCCATCTTTACCTCTGAGAGACTCTGCCTCTCTAAGATACTCCTTTTTTTTTTTTTTTTTAACTCCAATCATGTTACTAACCTGTTGCCAATTAACCTAATCAGTTGCAAAATGTTCCTCCAGCTGTTTTTTTTTAGTAGCACTTACATTTTCAGACTTTTGTTTCCCCTGTCCCAACGTGTTACGACAATGAAATTCAAAATTACCTTTTTTTTTCTTAAAATGGTACATTTACGCAGTTTAAACATTTGATGTTTTATTTATGTTCTATTGTGAATAAGGTATGGGTTTATCAGATTTGCAAATCATTGCATTCTGTTTATATTTACATTTATTTACATTTTACACAGCATCCCAACTTCTTTGGAATTGGGGTTGTAGATGCATGCCCACATGAGGTCATCTTAAATCACGCTCAGTTGTATGACTGAAGATAAAATGTTAGGAGATCATATGCAGTAAAATGTAACTAGTTTATTTGACAATAAAATTTCATAGCAGTTTTGCATAGCTTAATCTGGCTCATTGTTGTAGGGTTGGCGCAATTTGCAGTTTATAGAGTGTGGTGTAGAAAAGCTAGAATGTTTTCACTGCACACAAGGACGTGGTTCCACTTCCAAGGGGTGCAGAAGGTTAGTAGTCTTAACAGCAGGCATGCTGCCCACTCCATTAGTGCGTTAATTAGATGGGCATGATGCCCGCCATATTCCTACTGGGAAAGCATTGCCCTGTGCACTGATTATTTATGCTATTAGTAGAGTCTCTGTTTGATAAAGATATGGGTGGTGACAATATTTAATGGTTACAACCTGTGTGCACCTGACCCACCACTATACACTCATGCCTTCTGGACTATACCCTGGCCCTCTAAGGACAATAATGGTTCATTAACATAGAGCAAGTGGATAGAAATGTCTTGTGGGTGGACTTTGGTAGTGGGACCAGTACTTTATCCTAAGCATAGAAGAAGAGCATGCACTGTGCCCAAAACACACTTAGCAGTATTTGAGTATCTGGGTCTCTCCAAATGAGATTGGCTGGATGCTAATTTTTCTCTTGACAGAGCGATTACTGAAATCTATCTTCATGAAAGTGGGCTGTAAAAGCAAAACAATTTTTCTAACTATGTAGTATATGGACAAGAAATGGGAATTGAAACTAGATAAATGATTTCATGGACACCCTAACGTGCAGTTGTAATAGTCGTTTGGGTAATGGGGGTAATCTAATGCATATTTCCATCCATTATCAAGAAAGCATCAGTGTTCTTAAAGAACAGTAATGAGTTGAAAAGCTTATTGTGCTGAAAAAAACTATTTGCAGGAATGTTTAGGTTTATCAATACAGCCTTCATGCCAGTATTCTAAGTCATGTCATATTCTGTTCTCCAAAGGAAAGGATAATTCCAGCCAAAAATCATTAAGGTGGAATACGAATTAGAACAGTGGTATCTTCTTTATATGGTATTCCACAGTGCATTCTGTCTTGTTAACGGCAAGCTTTTTTGACACACATGAAGAATTATTAAATTAGTTCAAGCAACACTGCTTTCATTTAAAGCCCTAGAGCAGGTACCACATTCTTCTTATGTTCTATAAAGATCAACACAAACAGTACTAAATTACAGATCCTGTTAGTAATTTTCACATCTAATTTTCACTTAAATTAACTTCTAAGAAAACAGTACAATTTTATACAAATAGTTTACTTGCTACTTATGCTTGGACAAACTGTTCACGCACTGAAATTCTTTCTTCTTCAGTTGAGAGGTCACCATGTGCTAGTTGTGTCAGAGAACACAGCAGTGGGCTCATATATCAACCACCAGGGAGGGTTACGTTCACGCCCCCTGTTCAGGCAGGCGCAACTAATCCTTCTCTGGGCAGAGGGAAGGTTCTTGTCAGTGAGTGCAATGTACATTTCGGGCAGCCAGAATGTAGGGGCAGACATCCTGTCAAGGCAGGGGCTGAGGCCCGGGGGTTGGAGGCTCCATCCACAAGTGGTGGAGTCCATATGGCGGAGGTTCGGATAAGCGGGAGTGGATATGTTCGCCTCTGATGAGACAACACACTGCTCGCTGTGGTTCACCCTCACTCTTCCCACACCATTGGGGCTGGATGCCATGGTGCACACGTGGCTGAGGTCATGTCTATATGCCTTTCCCCGATCGCTCTGCTCCCACAAGTTCTAGCGAGAGTTCGCCAAGACCGTCTACATCTGCTGCTAGTAGCACCTTACTGGCTGGTTCGAATATGGTTCTCTGAGATAATTTCCCTGCTTGATGGTACTCCTTAGGAGATTCCCATCTGCAGGGATCTACTGTCTCAAGCCGGAGGGCTGATTTATCACCCTCAGCCAGATCTATGGAAACTGTGGGTCTGGCTCCTGAGGGGCACCAGCTCATAGATTCTGGTCTCACAACTGAGGTTGTAGAGACCATGTTAAATGCTAGAGCACCATCTGCAAGGAAATTGCATGTGCTCAAGTGGCGGCTTTTTGTCTTGTGGTGTGAGGAACGTCAGCTAGACCCAGTGAACTGCGCAATAGCTACAGTCCTGGAGTTCTTACAAGAATGTTTCTCAGAAGGGTTGGCTCCTTCTACAATCAGAGTTTACATGGCTGCCATTTTGGCCAGCCCCCCGTTGATGGAGCCTCTGTGGGGCAACATCCTCTAACTTCGAGGTTCATGCATGGTGTCAGGTGGCTGAGGCCCATCTGCAGGCTGCGCATACCTTCCTGGGACCTTTCTGTGGTCTTGGAAGGTCTGTCAGGGGACCCATTTGAACCCTTAGAATCAGCCTCTGAAAAGCTTCTGACTCTAAAGGTAGCTCTTCTGCTGGCTCTGACATCTCTGAAGCAAGTGGGAGATCTACAAGCTCTCTCTGTTGCCCCCTCCTGCCTTGACTTTGCCCCTGGATTAGCCAAGACCCTCCTGTATCCTAGGCCGGATTATATTCCTAAAGTGCTTACATCGGCTGCCCAGCCTGTGGTGTTGCAGGCTTTCTACCCTCCTCTGTTCCTCACAGCAGAACAAGAGAGGATGCACCTGCTGTGTCCAGTAAGGGCTCTGTGTACTTACGTCCACCACTCCGGCCAGTGGCGTAAGTCGGAGCAGCCGCTGGTCTGCTTTGGCAGCGACAGTAGAGGTGATGCTGTGTCGAAGCAGCACATCTCTAATTGGATAGTGGAAGCAATCTGCAGAATGGTCTATGACACACACATTCATTCGTTATTACAGCCTGGATATTCATTCCAACCTGGGATCGAGTGTCTTGCAGTGACCCTCGGGCTTGGGTCTTTTTGAACAGGCCGTGCCCTCAGTATAATGGCGTGGGTATTCTCGTTCCCATATTGCTAAACGCAATGTTGAAGTTCCCTTTGAAATGGAATGTCTGGGTTACGCATGTAACCTTATTCTCTGAGAAGGGAACGAGACGTTGCATGGCTTTGTCATACCAGGGCAGGCCTGTGAATTGCGTCTTTGCTTCAGTTAATAGAGGCTGGCAGTGTGGTTCACAGGTGCCATATATATATATATCATGTGACATGCTTAATTGCCACGTCACCTGATCATGGCAGGCCTATAAGTAGACGCATGATTTTACACAAGCTTCAGATACCAGTCACGCGCGCAAGGGGCGCTTCCCATACTGTTATGCTAAATGCAACATCTCGTACCCTTCTCAGGGAACAGTGTTACATGCGTAACCCAGACGTTTTTGAACAGAAATGATGTTGGGTTTTTTCAGTTTCAATGTAACTGTATGTGAATCCCAAAAAACAGCAATATACACTTGATTTTTAAAATATTTTTGCTAATTAAAAGTTCTGCTCTTTGGCAGAATAATTCTCTCAGCTTTCTCTTTTTGTTTGTCAGCTGGCAGGTATAAAAATCACAGTGTGCTCTGGTGTAACTCACTGTATATAGGACATGCTCTGTCACTCACACATTTATACCACTAGTATTCGAAAGTAGTTTTCTGTTTAAAATGTGCACGTTAGTTAGAGTTACAAGAAATACAAAAAAATGCAAAAAAAGAGAGAGATTTTTTATGGATTCTTATGAGCCCACTATGAAAAGCTAAGACTGGGCTGAGGTTAGGGAGAGGGGTAGGGCTAGCGGCCTTAGCTTTTCTTATGGCTTCATTTGATTACAATACAATGAAACCACTCTTGCACTCTTCAAAATCCTCTACATATTTTATTCACTCATTCTCATATATATAAAACAGGCCATAGTCTGAGACAGACCTTTAGCAATTATTTATTCTCCAGCTTCAAAAAAGGTTGCCACATTAAAAGAGCTGGTCTCTACTCTGATGGCTTTGTGAGTTACTTGATAAGTGCTATGTGTGCAAAAATTCAAGACAAATCATGTCCATGTATTGTTAATGGCTAATTGAACTACAGATTTTTAAACAACCAGGAAACATAATGTAAGTGGACACTCATGTGGTATGAATCCAGTCTAATCACTCACATGAATGGCCAAGAGAACTGAGATGTATGAAATTCTTTCTCATAGAGTGCAATAAGAAAGGAATAAAACATGATAGGGCATGCTGTTATAGGAAATTAATTTCAGTGTGTGCCCAGTAACAACACATCCCCAAGTATTTTATTGCTCTTATACCACAGCAATTTGATAACACTAACATTTTTTACTATTTATTAAAGAATGACAAACTTACTGTTTGGAACACCTGCAAAGCAAGTTCGTTCATGTTATTACTTATGTTCACACAGCTATAAACAGCCATTTAATCACCAGCTTCTCTTTTTCCCTGTCTCTTGATGTTAATAAGACAAAAAAAAACAACATAGTTTGGCATATACCTGATGTCACGATTTCCCCTTGAGTCAGCGCTGCAATATTGCAGCGTGCTCGGAAAAACCGATGCGCAAGCTTGTGCACGAGCCCGGTGTGCGAGCCCTTAGCAAACAGTCTTCAGTGACATTGACCTTGTTTACTTTGGACATGTGCTTTTGTTATGGTTATATTCTGTCTCCACCCCTGTTTTGTCATTGGTTGTTTCTCAAATGTCTGCCTTCATTGGTTTCAGCTGTCCTTTGTTTAACCCATGGTTACATTTGTCATTTAAATCTCTTTTGTCTCATAGCACATTGCGTAGTATTGAGTTTAACTCATTACCAAGCGATTGTTCTTTGTTCTCGTTTTGTTTCATGTTCACTGACCTCGTTTCTCATTTCTCGACTCTGATTCTAGCCTCGCCCTATTTATGCCTGCTTGTAGATCGCCTGACCCATTGCCTGTCTTGACCATGCTTCTGTATCATGATTTGGATTTGTCTGCCTGTCGCTCATAAATAAAGTCCTTTATTGCACTTACATTCGTCCTCAACTCCATTACGTGACAGAATACTATGCCTCAACATGGATGCAGCAGGAAGATGGCAGAGACGTCATACTAGGAAAACCAAGCCCACTGTCCCAGCCTTGGATTTGATCTAGTTTCCGCAATGGACTTTCATGGAGCTTCCAGACCCTTTTTTTTGCTACCCTGAATATTTTCTTGTGGACTGCCAGTTTTATTTTGCAAGTGTAACAGACCCCAAGCCAGAGGAGAAGCAATGGCTCAAGTTCATGTTGTCCCGGTTCTTTGGACCAACCCGCCAATGAGTGCAGTTCCTATTGGCCAAGGAAGACTGGGTACTTGGGAGTGTAACCCAGTTTGTGAGAGGATTTATGATGACGTTCGGGAGTCCAGAATCTAAGGCCGATCCCATCTTTTGGGGGAGGATCGGTCTGGCAGGTAAACCTGCCCTGCCATTCACCCACTATTATATGCAGGCAAAGAGAGTGGCCTCCACACCAGAGCTCCAACCTGAGACCAACGTGGTGCTCTCACCGGCTGAGATACAGCTGGAGGTCAACGTAGTGACCTCGGCTCCAGAGCTCCAACATGAGACCCACGAGCTAGTCTCATCTGCTGAGCTCCAACTGGAGTTCAACGTGGTGACCTCATCTCCAGGGCTCCAACCTGAGATGCATGAGGTGGTCTCACCCACAGAGTTCCTGCCAGAGGTCAATGTGTCGACCTCATCTCCAGAACTACAGCTTGAGATCCATGAGGCAGTCTCATCCCCAGAGTTTCAGCCTGAGACCCACGAAGTTGTCTCATCTCCAGAGCTCCAGAATAAAGTCAAGTTCCTAATAGAGTTCAATGAGGTGACCTCCCAAGCCAAGTTCATGTCAGAGGTCGAAGAGGTGATCTTTCAAGCCAAGTTCCTGTCAGAGGTCGAAGAGGCAATCTCTCAAGCCAAGTTCCTGACCGAGGTCAAAGAGGCAACCTCTCAAGCCAAGTTCCTGACCGAGGTCAACGAGGCGACCTCTCAAGCCAAGTTCCTGTCCGAGGTCGAAGAGGTGACCTTTCAAGCCAAGTTCCGGTCAGAGGTCAACAAGGCGACCTTCCATGCCACGTTCCAGTCTGAGATCAACGATGTGATCTTCCACGCCACATTCCAGTCTCAAACAGGTGGAACGACCAACAGGTTATGCTCACACCAGAATCTGTTGATACAACCAACCAGGATCTCCTCACGCCTGAAACCAACATCACGACCAACCAAGTTATGCTCACACCAGAGTCTGTTAACATGACCAACCAAGTTCTCCTTATGCCTGAAGCTGACGTCAGGAACAACCAAGTTTTGCTCACGCCCGAGTCTGCTGACAAGGACATCATTCATCCTCAACTCCATTATGTGACACCTGAAAAACAGGGATGCCTTCTATTGTGAAAACTTTCTTGTGGTGGGAATAAAAAGCAACAGCCCACTTAACAGGCTAACCTGTGATTGTTACAATGCTGACACTGGAGACTCGTTCCAAAAAGTCTAAATAAATATATCCTCAGAAAAATTTTACTGTGTCAACAATTGCAAATCTGTTATGTAGAGCCTCAGCTATAATTTCCTGTCAATGAGCTGTTACTATAGAAATAATGATGTATTAGATTGAGTGCATTAATATAGACCTGTGATTACAGCAGGAACTAATATACAGTAGCTGCTATTATACAAAATCAATCAACATATTCTACCCAATCGGATTACAGAATTCATCAGCGCTGTAGTATAAATGATAAGTAATAATCATGTAGTTCCATCATTTGTACAGATCTACAATCTAGCTTTGTCCTAGTTTTCTATTATCTACATATTTGCATCTAATTGAGGGCTGATAGTTATGTTCTGAGGACTACATTTGAGAAAGATAGTAAGATTTAATAGAGCAGAGGTGCTCTATGATCTGTGGTTCACTATCACCCATCATGGTCATATGGTTTTAATGAGATCTGGCTTTTTAACCATTGAATCAAACCGCACTTTATAGATGCTAATAAAGTCAAACTCCATTTAACATGAAAATACCTCAGAGGAGAGGGGATGTGGAAGGAAAGAAAGAGTGAGATAGACTAAAGGGGTGATGTTTTATTTACCACTCGTCTCATATTTATTTGTTTCAGTCTTCCGAGAGAATTTTTATGCTTGGTATTTCACTGGTTTCGAGCACGCATTAATTTTAACATTAAATTAATTATGCTTTCCAGCATGTTGAGTTACAGTTATGACCTTTAGTAAATATTAAGCAAACCAATGTGACATGATAGCAATTTATATATATGTATATATATATATATATATATAATATATATATAACCTCATGGACATTTAATAAATGATTAAGATTTTTCCTGTGTTGTTGCTGTACAGTTGGAGCTGCTATTGTTATATCAATAAATCTACAGTACGCACAATTAAGATGTTTTTGTTTTTTTTTTGTGAAAGGGTAATTACTTGTAGAATCTCTGTGATTGGGGAAGAGCTGGTAAAAGCACATGGATGCTTTAATTACAACAAGCACCACTAACAACAAGGAATATGTGCTCAGCTGAGGCCACTCTGTCTAATTTAGTACAGCCAAACAAGAGTAGGTGGATGTTGGTCAATTCAATGTTGATCAATTGTCATATCACAGCAAACCAGTGACTACATTTCCCATCCTGCACTGCGGCCTACAAACATGGACGCCATGGACCGTAATTCCCTGAACACTTACATTCATTCTAATCACGCACACCTGCAGCCAATCTCACACACAATCACATCACAGTTTAAATGGACTTTCGAGGCATTCACTCTTTGCGAAGTATTGAGTGTTTTCTCACCGTATCAAGCATTTGTACCCTGTTCCTCGTTTTGTTTCATGTTCTTTGATCTAGTTTCTTGTTTTTGATTCTTGCCTTGCCTAGTTTATGCCTGTTTGTTGATCGCTTGACCAACTGCCTGTTTTTGACCACACTATTGTCTCATGATTTGGATTTGTCTGTCTGCCTCTTTTTATTAAAAGCTCTTATCTGCACTTGCATCCGTCCTAACCTCCATCACGTTAATTATGTGACATCAACCTAGAAGCAACTGCAGCCAACTTTTCATACTCTACATATGAATCTGATGTGAAAATAGAACATTGGCAGCTTCAGACATGCAAATTGCACTCGCATTGTGATGATGATTTACTAGTACTTTGGCAAAGGTTAGGTTACATCATGAAGAGTATTACACATGTGTCAGATATTTTCTAAAATCATTTTAAAGACTGAAAAAAGTTCAAAAATGAACTGCATTTATCAATAAGCTTCCTATCTATCTATCTATCTATCTATCTATCTGTCTATATATATACAGTATCTCACAAAAGTGAGTACACCCCTCACATTTTTGTAAATATTTGATTACATCTTTTCATGTGACAACACTGAAGAAATTACACTTTGCTACAATTTAAAGTAGTGAGTGTACAACTTGTATAAGAGTGTAAATTTGCTGTCCCATCAAAATAACTCAACACACAGCCATTGATGTCTAAATTGCTGGCAACAAAAGTGAGTACACCCCTAAGCAAAAATGTCCAAATTGGGCCCAAAGTGTAAATATTTTGTGTGGCCACCTTTATTTTCCAGCACTGCCTTAACCCTCTTGGGCATGGAGTTCATCAGAGCTTAACAGGTTGCCACTGGAGTCCTCTTCCACTCCTCCATGATGACCTCACGGAGCTGGTGGATGTTAGAGACCTTGTGCTGCTCCATCTTCCATTTGAAGATGCCCCACAGATGCTCAATAGGGTTTAGGTCTGGAGACATGCTTTGCCAGTCCATCACCTTCAACTTCAGCTTCTTTAGCAAGACAGTGGTCATTATCATGCTGGAATACTGCCCTGTGTCATTTCTTCAGTGTTGTCACATGAAAAGATATAATCAAATATTTACAAAAATGTGAGGGGTGTACTCACTTTTGTGTGATACTGTGTGTGTGTGTGTGTGTATATATATATATATATATATATATATATATATATATATATATATATATTTATATATATATATATATATATATATATATATTTATATATATATATATATATATTTATATATATATATATATATATATTTATATATATATATATATATATATATATATTGATGTGACGGACCGATAGCTAGCGCACAAGAAATTAAAATCGCTCCTTCCCTGCACCGCACGGGAGAATTCCACCATCCAGCGGACGAGGGAAGAGTATAAAGGGCCGCCCTTCCGCTCGATGAGAGAGATTCCTCTCACATGACAAGTGCTCGTGGCTTCCTGCCAGCTATTAGCATTGGTGTCACTACGCGTGTTATCTAATCGGCATTGTGTGTGTGTGCTTATTTCTCCCTTGCAGAAGACTCGGACCCAAACGAAACCTCCGCTCCCTAGCTGCACACGCGGCACTGCCTGACCGCCGAGAAAAGCCTCGATTCTTCCGGAAAACATCGACATGATGCCGGGAAACCCTGCAGCCCACTGATCCCGCACCACACGCTGCCACGCCCACACACAGCCACGCCCACATGCCACACAAGAGCACGCACGTACACACTCGCACTCACGCACACCCCCAGAATACCATAAATAAAGAAAACTTCCATTTTGCAATTACAGCAGCCTCCTGTGTGTCTGTGCTCCACCCACCGCGGGCTAATATCCTTACACTGGTGGAGGATGTGAGCATGAGCAGACCCACCCATTTAAAATAAATAAATAAATAAATAAATGAATAGATAGATAAGAAAAAAATAACAAAATGGACCCCACGTTGCAACGCCTGCTGGAGGCAAGTCTCCAGCAACAAACAGTGACACAGCAGCTCGCGCACAGCGTACAGGCCGTGACCCAAGAAATTATGTCCCTGAAAACAGCGACTCCCGCAGCCGCCACACCTCTCCCTGATCTCGGCCGCAAGGTCTCCCGCCTGCTTCCCCCAATAAACCCAGAGGACGACATCGAGGCCTACTTGGAGGCCTTTGAATGCATCGCTCGCTGCAAAGATTGGGACCGTGACGAGTGGCCTCGCATCCTCGACCCGCTGCACTCCGGTGAGGCGCGCATGGCATGCTATGCCCTCTCTCCGGAGGAAGCAGCTGACTATGGAGAGATGAAGAAGGAGATCCTAGCATGGTGTGGGCTAATCCCCCACCAGGCGGCGGTGGAGTTCCATCGGTGGACCTATCGGCCGGGGGCCGGATCACACGGGTAGATGAACACCCTGATGCGTATTACCAAGAAGTAGCTTCAGCCAGACAGATACACCACCACCAAGGTGGCAGAAAAGGTAGCCATGGACCGGTTTTTGTGGGCCCTACCACCAACAGAGTGGCAGGTCGTGGGAGTGCATGCACCAGGGACGCCTAAGGAACTCATAGCCACCCTGGAGCGTGCTTTGGCTACGCAGCCACGCTGGCACTGGGGGCAATGCTGGCATAAGCCCTGGACTTCTGCGTCCATCCCTGGCTAGACAAAGCGATCCCTTAGCTTTTCCAGGGTGTTTCGTGGCCCCAGATGGCCGCCGAGCGGATGGGTGTGGGCCAGGTGCATCAGTGTCTGTGTTTTGGTTTTGGGGACTTCCAGGAGGTCCACGAGCTCCCCTCGGCAGCAGACTTGTTGATAGAGGAGGCCACCCCGAACGAGGAAGTAGGAAGAGGGGAGCCTCTGGTCAGGGTCCTGGTCGACCCACTCTATCTGTCGCACCTGATCCCAGCAGTGTTTCAGGCGGTCGTCTTCCTTCTGCTCCTGCCCAAAATTTCCCTGCTGGTTCACCTGTTGGAATACAGACAACATAGGGTTAGCATGTGTGTGTGCGGCTTACCTTCAGCTGTGGCGTCCCCCTCGTCTTGCGCCAAGTAGGCCTGCTGGGCTCGGGTCTCCTTCGGGCACTGACGTGCCCTGCTGGGTTTTGGCGCTGGGCTGGTCGGGAACCCCGGCCAGTCTCTCCCGAGGAGCAGGGACACAGGGAGGTCAAGGATAACACCAACTAGGAGCGGCCAGGTGCCGCTTTACCCCTGATCTGGACCTTGGTCGCTGGGACTTCCCTGGTATCCCCATGGACACAGGTCATGGTGATGGTCCCATCCTGGCCGAGTTCTTTTGGCAGGACTGTCGGCCGGGCGAGGGTTACGGTACTCCCAGAGTCTAGCAAGGCGGTGACTGGGCGCCCTTCGACCCATACCGACAGGGTAGGGGCTCTTTGTGGGCTCGGCGTGTGGAGAGCACACCCTGCCAGCCAGGGTTTTTGGACCTTCTTGGGTGGCCCCAGGTCTGGCTCCGTTGGCATGGGCTTGTCTCTAGGTGTCCCATAGGTGGTTGGGCTTCGGAGGGCCCTCCCCCTCTCAGGGTATCACTGACGGTCGGGACAGTGGGGCAGGAATACTTGGGGCGGACTACGGGACCGCCGTCCTTCCCGGCCGAGTTCCGGCTGTTGCAGGTTAAGCACCTGAAAGCGTCTGTCTACCACCCCCAGACCGACTGGCTCGTCAAGAGGTTCAACCAAACCTTAAAGCAAATTCTACGGAGGGTGGTGAACGAGGAAGGAAGAAACTTGGACCTCCTCCTGCCCTATGTACTTTTCGCTGTCCGGGAGTGCCCCCAAGCCTCCATGGGCTTCACTCCCTTTGAACTCCTCTTCAGACGGTGACCTCGAGGACTGCTGGACATGGCTCAGGAAGCCTGGGAGGAACAGCCCTCCCCATTCTGCTCAGTCATTGAGTATGTGCAGGAAATGCAGGAGAAGATTGAGCGAGTGGCCCGATCGTCCAGGAGCACATGAAAGCCACCCAGGAGGAGCAGAAGGGAGTGTATGACCAGCCAGCGCAACCCTGAGAGTTCCAGCCTGGTGACCGGGTGCTCCTACTAGTACCGAACAGTTCCTGGAAGTTCCTAGCCTGATAGCAAGGGCCCTACACTGTCCTCAAGAGGAAGGGGTCTGTGAACTATCACCTGCAACAGCCCGGTAAGCGAGCTGACACCCAAACATACCACATAAACCTGTTGAAGAAGTGGGTAGAGCCAGCCCCAATAGTGTCTGCGTTCGCGACCTTAGAGACAAGCCAGGATGAGGGTACAGTGGTCCAGCTGGGTGAAGATCTCACTCCCGGGCAAAAACAGGAGTTATCAGAGTTGGTGGGCCAATTTATAGACCAGGGATGATGCAACTGGTCCACCACGAAATCAAGACCCAGGCAGGAGTGGTGGTGCAACAGCAGCCCTATCGAGTCCCGGAGGCCCGCCGCCAGGCTATCGAGGAGGAGGTTGGCCGAATGTTGCGAGATAATATCATCAAGGAGTCCAACATCCCCAGGTCCAGCCCCATCGTTATCCTGCCAAAACCCGACGGAAGTATGCGGCTATGCAATGACTTCCGGAAGCTGAACCAGGGCTCAGAATTTGACAGCTATCCCCTCCCCCGAGTGGACGACCTAGTGGAGCGACTGGGGAGAGCCCGGTTCATATCCACCCTGGATCTCACCTAGGGATACTGGAAAGTGGCCCTAGCCCCAGAGGCAAGGCCGAAGACGACATTCAGCACAGCGAATGGCCACTGGCAGTACCAGGTTCTCCCCTTCTGGCTTCACGGAGCACCCGCAACGTTCCAGCGATTAATGGACATTGTCCTGCGCCCACATCGTCTCTTCACAGCTGCCTACCTAGATGATGTGGTTATCCACTCCTCCACGTGGTCGGACCACCTGTTCAACTTGGGGGAGGTCCTGAAGGAGCTCCGGAAAGCTGGGCTGATGGCCAACCCCAAAAATTGCCACTTGGGGCTAACGGAGGCACAGTACCTTGGGTACCGTATCGGCCGGGGCCTGCTAAAGCCCCAGATGAAGAAAATTGAGGCAGTAAAATCCTATCCCCAGCCCACATCAAAGAAACAGGTATGTGCCTTTTTGGGGTTGGCGGGGTACTATTGCCGATTCATGCCTAACTTCTCCTCTGTAGCCTCCCCCCTCTCAGACCTCACAAAAAAGGACCAGCTGGACCGGGTGAAGTGGTCAGCCAGAGCAGAGAGGGCCTTCCAAGCCCTGAAAGACGCCCTCACCAGCGCTCCAGTACTACACAACCCAGACTTCACCCTTCCATTTACTGTGCACACCGACACGTCCGAAACCAGGCTGGGTGCAGTTCTCTCCCAGACTTTCGACGGAGAGGAACACCAGGTCCTCTACATCAATCGGAAGCTGTCCCCTGCTGAGAAGAAATATGCAGCCGTGGAGAAAGAGGCCCTGGCAATAAAGTGGGCCATAGAGGAGCTCCGATATTACCTGGCCAGTCGGCACTTCGTCCTGGTGACAGACCATGCCCCACTGCAGTGGATGGCCAAGGCCAAAGACACTAACACCAGGGTAACCCGATGGTTCATGGCATTACAAGACTTCTCATTCCAGGTCCTGCACTGAGCGGGGGCCCACCATAGGAATGCAGATGGGCTCTCGCAATGAGATGCACTGTGGGCCCGACACGCAGCAGCAGTAGGCTCGGAGCTGAGGGGGGGTACTGTCGTGATGGACTGATAGCCAGCGCACAAGAAATTAAAATCGCTCCTTCCCCGACTGCCGCGCTGGCGCTGAAGAGATGGCCCCGCTGCAATGTTGTGGACAAGTAGGAAGCAAGTGGCGGTGGGGCGGAGCCACCGACACACCCCCGGCTGATGACTGGTGCACCGCATGGGAGAATTCCACCATCCAGCGGACGAGGGGAGAGTATAAAGGGCCGCCCTTCCGCTCGATGAGAGAGATTCCTCTCACATGACAAGTGCGCATGGCTTCCTGCCAGCTCTTAGCATTGGTGTCACTACGCGTGTTGTCTATACAGCATTGTGTGTGTTTGTTTCTCCCTTGCAGAAGATTCGGACCTGAACGAAGCCTCTGCTCCCTAGCTGCACACGCGGCACTGCCTGACCGCCGAGAATCCTTTCAATATATATATTCATATATATATATATATATATATATATATATATATATATATATATATATATTACAGATAAGCTACAGTGTATGCAAAGTTCTCTTCTAAAGTAAATGTTTATCAGACATGCTGCTTTTCCAGCTCGATTTGTATGCTTTAAATGTCAGAAAGTTTGATGGCTTTTAATATGTGTCATTCTTGAGGGTCAAAAGTCTGTATTTGCTGTTATCTGCACTATCATATGTGATGTGTCAGGAATCAGACACAACAGGCTGTGCTGTGATAGGAACATAATCAATGATGGAGAAGTGTGATGTGATTTGATGTGACCGGTTTGGCCAAGTGAAAGTGGATGTGTTCACTTCTGAGGAGACAACACTTCTGTTCACTTCTGCCCGCTATGGTTCGCCCTTATTTCTCCAGCACCATTGGGGCTGGACGCCATGGTGCACACCATGTTGGACGCCATGGCCGAGGTCATGTCTGAACATTTTTCCCTCGAACACTAGTAACACCTTAATGCTAGTAACACCTTAATGGCCTGCTCGAATATGGTTTTCAGAGATAATGTCATGCTCGATGACACTCCCTAGGAGATTCACGTTCAAAGGGATATATATATATAGCAAATCCCCAGTGTTGATTTAACACCCAGAGTGTTGAATGCACACTCTAAAGTGTTAATATAAGTCCATTGGACACAAATGAACACTCTGGGTGTTAGTTCAACACTAAGGATTTTACTGTGTACTGTCTCAGGCCAGAGGGTTGATTCATCACCCTTGGCCTGAACTATGGAAACTGTGGGTCTGGCCCTGGAAGGGCACCAGCTCGAAGATTCTGGTCTCTCAACTGAGGTTGTAGAGACCATGTTGAACACTACAGCACCATCAACAAGAAAATTGTATGCGGTCAAGTGGCGACTTTTTGTCTCATGGTGCATTGAACATCAGTTAGACCCAGTAACTGCACAATAGCTACAGTCCTGGAGTTCTTACAAGGATGTTTCTCATCAATTTTGCTCCTTCTACAATTAGGGTCTATGAGGCCACCATTTCGGCCAGCCATGCTCCTACTGATGGAGCCTCTGTGGGGCAACATCCTCTAACATTGAGATTCATGCATGGTGTCAGGTATCTAAGGCCCATCTGCAGACCACACATACCTTGCTGGGACCTTTCTGTGGTCTTGGAAGGTCTGTCAGGTGTCCTATTTGAGCCCTTAGATTCTGACTCTAAAGTTAGCTCTTCTGCTGGCCCTGACATCTCTCAATCGAGTAGTAGATCTACAATATGTTTCTGTTGTGCCTTGCTGCCTTGACTTTGCCCCTGGATTAGCCAAGGCCTTCCTATATCCTAGGCCAGATTATATTCCTAAAATGGCTATGTCTGCTGCTCAGCCGGTAGCCTTCTCCATTCCTCACAACTAAACTAGACAACACGACGGTCCACTGGTGGCCCATCAGAATTTTTAACTGATGCAGCTGCACAAAACGGGTAATGCATTTTACTTAATACTCTTTTATTAACAATAAATTTGTAACGTAATTGTAATCAAATTATAAAAATTTTAAATATAATGCATTATATTACTGTGTTATCAGAAAAAGTAATTAGAATGCAGTAACGTGTTACTTTTTAACACATTATACCCAACTCTGTTCATAATAGACAGAAGATTCCGAAAAAGTTCAAAATAACATCTGGTTTATCAGATGAATAAAGTTGAATTAATAAATTGAGTTTGCATTAAAAAAAATCTTCCATTGTGTTACACCTCTACATTATAGCCTATGATCAGTATTGTGAAGTAAAGCATATGTCTGTAATGAGTTGTAAATTCTGTTTATACATGATGCTTTATAACGAATGTAAAAATCTGAAAATAGCCGAGACAAATCTCCCTCTTCCTCTGTTTATATTTACACACACATTACCATGCACAGACATACTCTTGCGCATTTGTGTATAGCCCTCAATATCCCCCATTGCAATGGCCGAGCTAGTGAAATTGATTATTATGATAATGCAGTTGCAGGTGAGGACACTGAGGAGAGATAATGACATCTCTGTAATGAGTGGTCATGCCATGGCTTAAATTATTCAATAGCAAAACCTGCTAAGCTGTGCACATTGAGCATATTTGTCAAAGAAAGTGATCTCATTCACTTCCAGCAACTTGTTAATTGCTGCCTCCATAGCAGTGACACCTAGTTTGCAGAATTCTTTCCAATATGTATAGCAGATCTTTCGTGATACTGTGGTGATCTAGATAATCAGGCAGCATAATCAAGTGGCTTAGTTCTGTTGCATTTTTGTTGAAAATGAACTCTGAGTAATTGAAAGCTTCAGGAAGAAGGTTGGCATCCATTATAGGAATGTTCATAAGCAGTGCGCATGATGTGCTAATTTTAGTATGCTTTATGAATATCCTGATAACACATAAATCATTCTCACTGGGCATTCACACATACAATGACTTGCAGTTGTAGGATCTCAATGCACAAGCAGAATATATGACCCATGAAAAAAAAGAAACATAAAACCATGGACCCTCTCAGCCAGAAAACCCACCAGATTGCTCTGGGGAAAATGTTACAAACTGACTGCGCTCAGTTAGCATTAGGAATCATAAAGCAATGAATCCTCACTCAACAGACACTGAGGAGACACTTAATTACTGTGTGTTTGCATCTGCCTTATCTCAGCTATCTTGCAACAATAGGGAAACTGTTAGAGACATCCCTGACACAGGGCTGAACCATCTCAGCCACAGGAACTGCTGTCAAATCCTGTGATTTAGGCCTTTGGGCCAGACCCGATGGCTTTACCAACAGATAAAATCCAAAAAACAACAGAAGGGGGGAGAACTGAAATTTAACAGGCCTCTTTTGTCTCCATACTAAACCACAAACAGAGGACAGAGACAGTTCATTTCTGTTGCATGAAGACTGCTTTAATGTATCATGTTTTTCATACATGGTTTATGAATAAAAATGTGTGGTATGCATGTGTTCGTTGAGTGATTTCCTGAAGGATAAGAGTATGGAAATTCAGGTAAAATATATATATCTTGACGACAGGCCAGAGACTGGTGCACAAAAGGGAAAGAGGGCTCCTCCCGCAACTGCCGCTATGGTGCTGAAGAGATGGCTCCACTTCAACACCACCAATGTTTTGGACAGACAGACAGAGCGCGTGGCTGTGAGGCGGGGCCGCCGACACACACATTAGCTGGCGGCTAATGATCAGCGCAGCCACTCTCCACTATCTAGCAGCTGACAGGAGAGTATAAAAGGGCCAACCTCTGCTAGCAAAGAGAGAGAGGGCTCCCATGCACGCTAATTTGTTGTCTGTTTCTTGCAGAGGATTCAGACGCGACGGAGGACTCCGCCCAATGGCTGCACCCGCGGCATTGCCTGACTGCAGAACGGGAATCCAAGCCGCTCGGGAAGCCCCCAACAAGGCCCCGGCAGCCCCGCGGACGACTCCGGTGCCTGAGCACTTCACCCCACGGCATCACCTTTGCACCCACACCCTCACAGACTTTAAATAAACCCTCCACCTTTGCCACTTAAACGGCCTCCTGCAATGGACTGATTAACATCATGGGCAGAGAAAATGGCTTACATCCCACCCTAAGGCAATGTTTGATTGGAGGAAACATTCTGGGACTGGACTAGCCAGAAAAGGTTAAAATCCTTTGACAGCAAAGAGAGTCATATCTCTGATTCACAGAAGAACAACAAATGGACTAAGGACAGAGTCAGCGGAAAGCCTCCAAAGCTTAGAGAGTTCTCCCCAATCAACATCTCTGGGGAGACCACCTCTGCTCAGAGCCCCAGCCTGGAGCCACTGCCATCTTTTCAAACCTCCTGCCTACCAGACTCCATTCCATTCATCATTCCAATTGGTTGCCAACCAGACCACCGATGAATAACCATCGCAGGAATCCCCTCAATGCCACACTGTAATGAGGAAATGCCCTCAACAGGCAAGCGTTCCAGACTTTAGCTAAACTGATACATATAATATTAAGCTTAAAGCCCTTCTAAAGAAGTGAAAGTAGATTCATAAGTTGGTTTATTCAGGTTATGGCCTGTAAGATACAATGCTCTTAAACACAGAACTTAATTCATTCTGTTGAAAGCTAAATCTCTCCGGGGTGTGTGCGTGTGCATGTATGTGTTTGTGTTAGATTGGTTTATGTATAGTAGAATAGTTTAATAAAGTCTTGTCTGTTCTTAAATATACATGTCTTATTGTTTACTGCCTTGAATTGCCGATCTTGCTACATTGCTCTTAAAATATTGTTTCACTATATCTAGGAAATTATTGCCGGTGGCCACGGAGGCAATATCTAGTGCATAGTTAATAAATACACTAATTTCAATTTACCGCTGGATAAATAGTTGACCAGAAACGCTAAATTAGCTAAATTTCCACCTCCGAGCTGATCTGCTAGTCTCTTCGATATATTTGGTGGAGAATACAGGTAAGTTAATCTAAATATCTAAACTTTCCTTACATATAATGGTGGAGAATGCAACAACTTAATCTAAACAGCTAATTTTCCCTACACAAATCGACCGGAGAACATTCATTTTCAATGAAAGCTGGTGACTTCCAGGGACATGAGTGACAGCGACCGTTCATGATTAGATGTGGGCGTGTCCAGCGGTGCGACAAAGTTGAGATAAGTTTAACTTTATGAAAAGTGACTTGGTGGTGCAACTACCAATGGGAGTGAAGACAGTGGAGTGCACGTGATCAGTTTCCTGTCAAATACTGTAGTGCAGAAAAGAAAATGAATCATTTATTCTAGCAGTTAGCAGTTGGCAAATTCTTTATGATATGCCTCTGGCCGCATGCAGATATACAAGTAAAAAAATATTATGCAAGGAAAAACGTATCTGACATTGTGGCCATTCCCAGTAAGTTGATTAATAGCTTGGGATATTAGCTTTTAATTATTAACAATTTCAATCATTTGTGACATGAAAAATAGCCTACCATACCATAATTACCTGAGGAACTTTACCTCATAGGCAATCAGATTTGTTTGATTAAATCCTAAAAGAATGCATTTCAAACTGAGTCCAGTCTATACTGAAATACTGCTGGAACTGGTCCTCATCCAACTGCAGCTCCTGTACCAGCCAGTGGAATTTGCCATGCTGTCTGCAAATCCAAATTGTTTGTTAGACCCAGACAGTCCAGCACTTGTGCTTTTGTCGCAGATTGATTGACATAATGGTGAAGAGCACACATTGCTTCTCCTTTATGTCATAGGATGTGATGCATGTATACACTGGTGAATTTTACAGTAATGTTCAAAAGTTTTAGGTACATGCAAAGAAATGCTGTAGAGCAAAGATGCCTTCAAAATAATTCAATTAAATATTTCTACATTTTAAAAACTATTGTAAAGAGTAAATGAATAGTAAATGAAACAAAGTCAATATTTGGTGTGACAATAAATAAAAATAAAAATAGTAGTCTCCAGTACAATTTGTGCAGTTCTACAAGGAAATTAGCTAATAAGTTTTATTGAGCATCTTGCAGAACCAGCCACAGTTCTTCTGGAGACTTTGGCTGCAGCACTTGCTTATTATTTTTGCAGCAAAATCCAGCAGACTTCATTGTGTTTTTTGTCTGAAAAGTGGTCTCTTACATAATATGCTGCTTTCTTTAATTACATGCAAACATTGTTCTGTAACATTTAATTTTGTGCTAAAAGAAACTAATGTTTGGGAATCTAAAATGTTTTTTGTACTGACTTGATAATGTATAAGTCATAAAAAAATGTATGACAAAGCTTGTACTAAAAAATAGGGTGACTAAAACTTTTGCACAGTATTGTATGAACATGTACATTCAGGATAGGATTAAAGGAGCAGTTTGTAATGTTTAAATAATTTATAGGCCTAAATGATTAGGTCTAATTTCTAAAAAAAAAAAAAAAAAAAAAAAAAAAAATTATTGATAGGTCCCTTGATGTGAAACTCTAAAGATTCTATTGAGAAAAAAAAGGAGAGAAAAAGGAGTCCTTTCTTAGCTTGCACAGCAATCAAATACAATTTCAAACATACCTGCCATGAAAATGTTGTCATGAAATAGATTTTGTTGGTATCTTTATTTCAGTTTTTGTTTCCATTTTGTCTGGCCCAATAATTAGCCTTGGACCATTCAGAATAGAGCTGCTCAATTCTGATGCTTTCAAAGCTAACTCATAAGGCATATGCAGTTACACTGGAGGTTGGAGTGAAAGTGAGAATGCTCAGTGTTGTCATTACAATTTCAGCTGGCCTTACAGGCAGCAGAAGGCTAATAAAAATTTCCAAACTGCTCCTTTAACATTCTCATCCACACACACTGACAATATTATTAATTATATAGTCACTATGTTTATATTTTGTGATAGTAAGAGAGACTAATTAAATTCAATTACAAGGCAATTGCAATGTACAGTAAGAGTTCCAACCCTAACTGAACATGTCTGATTCAGGTAATCATTCTATGCAATTAACTGATTTGAAATCATGTGTGTTGCATTTGGATTGGATGGAAGGGCCTTCTGGAATGTTCAGAATGCATGTAACGTATTATATATAGATACTGTATATCACAATCTATGGATATTATGACCATAGAACAGCTGATATATATAATAATAATAATGGCCAAACAGTATTAAAGGTACAATCTGTAATGTTTAAAGATGTTTCTAAACTTGTAAGAATAATATAATGTCAATGATATTTTCCGCCGTTCCATTTTCTGTACCGCTTATACTACACAGGGTCGCGGGGAGGCTGGAGCCTATCCCAGGGAGCTCAGGGCACAAAGCAGGGAACACCCTGCACAAGGGGGCCAGCCAATTGCAGGGCACAATCGCACGCACTACAGACAATTTGGTCATTCTAATCAGCCTACAATGCATGTCATTGGACTAGGGGTAGGAAACTGGAGCACCCGGAGGAAACCCCCAAAGCATGGGGAGAACATGCAAGCTCTGTGCATGCAGGAATTGAATCCCCAACCCAGCGGTGTAAGGCAAGTGTACTAACCACTAAGTCACTGTACCCCCTTCATTTAAATTTAATGAAAGAAAAATATTTACAATAGTGTCAAGCAATGGACTTGGGTTGAGTTTCTTACAAGCATTACAGCACAAAGATCATCATTGAATGGTAGAGCATTTCTGGATATTATAATGTCATGAGAACGTCTGGGTTACACACGTAACCCTATTCCATGGGAAGGGAATGAGATGTTGCATGAGCTTCATGCTGTGGGAAAGCCTCCGCACGTGATCAGTATCTGAAGTCTGTGTAAATTCACACTAATTTATAGCTTGCTGTGATAAGGTGACCTGGCATTTCGTTCATCACGTGAACATAAAACGCCACCTGTAAATCACATCAGCTTCTCTTTGTCTGAAGTGAAGATGCAATTACAAGCATACCCCAGTATATGCAACATCTATACCCACTCTGTCATTCTGAGGATATGGTCTGTCTAAAAAGGTCTGTGTTTGAGGGTCACTGCAAGATCCTAGATCAAACTGTAACACCGAATGAATGTGTGCAGCGTAGACCACCCCACCACAGCAGATATATCCTGTAAGGGTATCCCTTAGATAAAGCCTTTAAGGAGGTGACCCATATAGAGATATGAGCCCTTATGCCCAGAGGCATAGCGAGACCTTCCCGGATCACAAAAGGTCCCAGAAAGTTATGCATGGTCTGCAGATGGGCCTCAGCCACCTGACACCATGCATAAACCTCGAAGTTAGAGTATGTTGCCCTACAGAGGCTCCATCGATAGGGCTGTGGCTGGCCAAAATGGCAGCCATGTAGACACTAATTGTAGAAAGACCCAACCCTTCTGAGAAACATTCCTGTAAGAACTCCCAGACTGTAGCTATTGCATTGTTTACTGGGTCTAACTGCCCTTCCTCACACCACAAAACAAAAAGTTGCCACTTGAATGCATGCACATTTCTCATTATTGGTTCTCTATCATTTAGCATGGTCTCTACAATCTTGTTTTTGAGAGACCAGAATCTATGAGCTTGTGCCTCTCAGGGGCCAGACTCACAGTTTCCATAGTTCTGGCAGAGGGTGATAAATCAGCCCTCTGACTTTAGAAAATAGATCCCTGTGAGTGCCACTGAGAAGAGATATTATCTCAGAGAACTATATTTGAGTGGCCAGTAAGGTGCTACCAGCAGCAGATGTAGACTGTATTGGCAAACTCTTGCTAGAGCCTGTGGGAGCAGAGCGATGAGGGAAAGACATACAGACATGACCTTGGCTACATGTGTACCATGGCATCCAGCCCTAACCTTTTTTCTTTTGGTGTGGGAGGAGTAAGGGCGAACCATAGTGGGCAGTGTGTTGTCTCCTCTGGGACAAACACATCCACTTCTGCTCGGCCAACCTGCCACCATATGGACTCCAGAATGTCAGTGCTAGGAATCTTTCCCACATTTCTAGGCAATTTATATACCACACTAGATGAGGTGTGCTCCACAAACCATGAGGGAGGTGTCTGATATTAACGTCTTGTGATAAAGAGATGCTCCAAGAGTGTGACCCAATGCTATAAACCAGGGACACCTCCAAGTTCTCAGAGCATGTACGCATTGTCGCATGACACTGATTACTCTCAGGGGTTTCGTCTGCAGATGAAACCCCCAAATTTCAGCCATCACTGAATGGTCTCATTTGCAATAGGCCCAAGGTATGATATTGGCTGCTGCTGCCATAAGGCCCAACAGTCTCTGTAGAGACTGGAGGGCATGCCCAGACCTAACTTTATCTTGCTCAATGTTTATAGGTTTGACCCTACACATGTGGGGGATAGACATGCCCTCATCATATTAGCATCCCATATAACCCCGAGAAAAGTTGTCCTCTGACTGGAGAAGCAACTTTCCCTGAGGTTCAACCTGAGCCTCAAGCTCCTTACATGAGTGAGGACAATTTCTTGATGTTGAGCTTCCTTTGCTAGAATTAACCAGTCTTCCACGTAGTTTAGTAAATGGATGCCCTGTAGTCGCAATGGAGCCAGAACGGCACTTCGTGAAGGTGCAAGGGGATAAATCTAGACTGACAAGAAGAATAGATATTGATACGCATTGCCTCCAAATGTGAACTTCAGAAACTTCTTGTGATTGGGCAAGGGAATATGTGTCTTTTTTTAGATCATCGCAAACTAATCCTTGAATTGATTCTGTGGAATAATAAGTTTGAGCATCAACATCCTGAACCACCTTAGTGGCTCACCTCTTTGCTGCCTTGGAGTTAGAGAGGGTGGGTTGACTCTGCAGAAGTCGCTTTGCAAGCTCCAAAACCCAGAACCGGAGAATTGGATGTAGAGGAAAGCACAAGAGATAGAACAGCGCTTATCTCCAGTTCCCCCTCCAGATCCATATGGGACCCACATAAATTGGTGTGATTTTACACAGACTTCAGATACCAGTCATGCGTGGAGGTGTTCCCACAGGGTGAAGCTCTCACAACAGTGAGTTCCCTTTGAAAGGGAACATCTTTGTTCTTCTTTTCGATGTGACATGCGCATACTGTGATGTGTAAGTGTTTACATGTCAAGTGGTATCTTTTACATTTATCTTTTATTTCTTTCTGATGATTTGAAGTTGGTTAAGTTGCTAAAATATGGTCAAATATGTAATTGACAGTCAAAACCAATCAGGCTATCTCTAGTTATCCCCCAACACTTGAATTTACATATTTGAAGTAAGTTGCTCATCTGCTTTTGTTCCCACATCTCACAATTCTTCTTGAGCTTTACTGAATACCATCTTATCATAGCTTTGTCTTTCCCCATTAAAGCCAAATGACAATATATAAAATCCAATCTGCTGTCTTCTTTTGAAATGTGGATTGGAATAAAGAACCAGTGCAAAAAGAAAAAAAAATACAGCAAAGAAACTAATAAGGGAGGGGTGCACAGATGTCTCAAAGAAAGAAAACCGAATAAAGACAGTGAGTCCTACTGAGGGAGAGGAAGCTGAGTATGGTAGTGTGGTCTGATTTGATTTCTTGTGTTGATATAATGGCTCTACGTTTTCTATTAATCTTCCCTCTCACCAAGCAGCGGAGGAAAATCAGAAAATTAGAATTTTACCACTGGGCTCTGTGCAGGCCATTAAAACATCATTACCATCATCTCCCATTATTCAAGGAATGTGCTGAAGGAATTACCTCTGTAATGAGACCAACCTGAATTTCAACACAGTATAGCCTTGTAGGCCATCCTCTCGCACATGCCCTCATAGTGACTTGCACACACATACATGCACACACAGATGTCTTAGATTTTACAAAGCTATTCATATTAGTCAGACATGACTCTGCTTCAGGCTCCCTTTCATATTCAGGGAAAAAATCACTTCTGAAAATATTTCTCTGAATGCTCTCAAGAATACTTGCAAAAAATATTATACTGAATTTCACAACTTAGGGTGTCATGGTGGTGCAATGGGTAGCACTGCCACCTCACAGCTTCAGGGTTCAATTCTGAGCTTTGGTTTAGGACTAAGCCTCTGGATGGAGTATGCCTCTTACCAAGCAAATCTTGCCTCTGGCCACTGTACAGGGAAAATTCTCCCCATGTTTGTGTGTGTGTGTGTTCATGTGTGTGTGTGTAATCCTAGTATGTGTTTTCATGGTGCCCTGTTATGGACTGGCAACTCATCTGGGGTCAGTTCTCTTGCACCCAGTGTTCCCAGAATTGACCCTGGAAAAACTGCGATGAATGAATGAAAATAAAAATAATAAAAATCACAACCCTAAACCTACAGTACAGAATGTAAATGATGTCCCAATTCAAATATAAAACCAAAAATAGTATAAAAAAATGTAAAACATCTTTTTCACAGAGAACAATCACTTTCTTCTCAATGTACTCCAGATAAATAATAATAAAAAAAGTTTTACAATAATAAATGCTAATATAGTCTCTATTTTAATTCTCATTAGAAATTTAGAGGTTTTCTGTTTTAAGAACAAAATATGTGTTGAAACAGCTATCTCTGTGATTTCCTTGCATGGCGAAATGATCCAGTCTGACTCTTGCCTTCGTGTGTAATGTGGAGAGCAGAATGTTAAATCCTCTGCTCAGACAATAATGAAGAAACGGAGTTCACATGTGGTATTAGTCTCTTCGTGGCTAAGTATTAGTGTTTCACTAATCTCAGGGGATTTAATTCTGTAGACACAAGTAGCAGCCAAACTAAAGAGACCAATTAGTCTGAATTCACTTCCTCTTGAAGAGGCCCGGAGAGAGACCTGATACTGCTGAGCAAACTATTCTTCAAGATCGAGGTTAATAGGTGATCAGGATTGAGGATATTATGTCTCTGTGATCATCTGTGTCTCTCAGATATATTTTACATGGTTTATGACACTTAAATGAGGCATCTCTTTAATCAGGACATATATAACTTGCATAAATAAGTAGGATTTTCAAGCTTGTAGGATTTGGGGATTTATTAATATAACCTATCTGCCATTTTTTTTTTTTGGTCGTCTATCAGCTGCCAAACCAGCCGGGTACAACAACAAAAGTATTGAAAACAACCCTTCCATATGGCTCACAATTATATAAGCTTAAAGTTCTGAAAATACATATGCAAAAGCATCTAGCATTATGCAATCAGTCCAAGTAAATGTTATTTCTATTTTTCTAGTTTTGTGTGCACTTGCAACATAATATTACATTCAACCCAGTAAAGTAAGTAAAATATACACTTTGGGTTTTACCTGCATATTTGCATCAATTAATTTCATACAGAACTTGAAGCAATTAAGTTATTTGAATAATTTTCATTTTTGTGTAAAAATCACAGCTTTCTTTTTGTCACATTTATTGAACCACTGAATCTTTTTTTTTTCCCCAGTGGATTATGGATTGCTGTGTTTCCAAGAAAATCTATTTCACTTTAATAAAACTAGGTAGTTAAAAGAACTGGGCTATGTCTAAAAAAAGATTGAACTCTTCACAAAGAAATGTTTGAATTGTGCTTATAGGATAACCAAATAATCCATTACTACACGCCAGTAAGAAAAACCCAATAATTCCTATAAGACTATAATGTTAAGTGAAATAAGATAAAAACCACTCCTTTATAATACAGTGATATATATATATATATATATATATATATATATATATATATATATATATATATATATATATATATATATATATATGTATATATAAAATAAACAAATAAAATAAAAAACAGTATTTGATCTAGTCATCACTGCCTGTTCTTTCCTCCATCCATAGTTTCACTCTCTGAATAAGCAGCACAGACAGGGGGATACCAGCAGATTGAGGACAGTGAAAAACAGAATGGGAGGATGGTACAGTGCAGAGGAAGACATGTGGGCCGGATGACGAGCAGTAACACAGTAAGCGGTAACATTTTTCATTTGCCCGTTAAACAGACCACTGAGTTTCTAATTATCCTGCATCATCTGATAAGAGCAATGCTACATCCACTATCATGACCAGGGTCTGGATCATGGAAATAATGGATAGCATTTACTTTACGAGGTGATGGATAATAGGATTTACCCATCCCTCGCTTAGAAGTGTACAAGACAACATCACACAAATGGAGCATTTATACCATTATGTGTCCCAGAGTGAGGACTGAGTTATAAGAGTCTTAGAGTGAGTCCGCAATGGAATTAACCTTGCATCTAGTAGTCACATGCAGTCATACAGACATTTATTTTCATGGAAAAATGTATATTGTATTATTTTCTCTGAAATGATTAATGCTGGGAAGGAAGGAATTTGCAAAACAGTTAGATTGCTGTACTAAGAAGACTAGTAAGATCAACATATATATATATATATATATAATGCTTACTTTTATATACTGAAATATATATTGCTAACCCTAACCCCAATCAAGCTCCCCAAAATTCCCTGCCGTTGATGGAGAAGTAGCTTGCAAGCACCTACTCCACCTTCGGCATAGCCAAATACCCATACTGTTTATTCCCCACGATGACCAAATAATCCAATGTTGCAAGGTTATAAACACGGCTGGTGTACAGTTTTCCCTAGAAGCACTTGTGTTTATTGTTATGGTGTGTGTGTTGTACTGTATTATTCTTAATCTGTTGTATTTATTTTTTAAACATACACTTCTATTGTTTATATACCAGCGACTGGTCATTGATTTATATCAAACTTTTGCTTCAGTAATTACCCTGTGAGCCTGGGTGGTAAAACATTTTATAATCTCTTTTCAGCTTTTGTACAGTCCTAGTGATCACTTCAAGCAGCTCTTTATATGATTGAGAGCTGCTCTCCGTTTTTGGTGCACTGGCTCCCCCCTCTGGCTCCTCTGAATCAGAGAGGGTGGGCTGACTCTGCATACTGGAAGGAGGAATCGCAACAGGAGCTCCAAACCCAGAAGAGGAGAGTCAGATGCGGAGGACAGAGCAATATATAGAGCAGGGTTTGTCTCCAGTTAGTCCTCCAGATCCATACAGGATCCCCAGCTTCAGAGCCCAGAGGCACCGAAACCCAACTCCCTTTGGCTGAGAAGAGAGCGAGCTGAGAGGGCCCTGAGGGCCCTGTTGTGCCAAATTTTCCAAAAAGTTAAACACTACTAAGTTTAAAGTCAAATACTTACATTAGCTTTTGGATGAAGAAAAACATAAAGACCCATGAGTGAGAAAAGGTATTTATTTAAATTTATTGTCCACCACACGAGATCCACACAGTGAGACGTCCCAAAGTGATCTGAATCCTTTTAGTCCGGGCTTCTTTTTTCTACAGTTTGCTATCCTTTGTGTCTGCCCCCTAATCTGCCCTTTTCCAATATGTATGAGTTTTGGTTTCTTCCATTCCCAATATGCTTATAGTTAAAGCTTTTTCCTACCCCAATATGTTTACGTTTCAGACTTTACCAAGCCCTATATGTTTATGTTTCAGGCTTTTCTCATGCCTAATAGGTTTCCGTTTTCGTTTTTTTCCCATTCCCTTAAGTTTGGCTGTTTTCAATTTCCCTTTTTCAAACCCTCATCAGCTCCGTAGGGCATTATCATTTTGGCCATTAAGGAGTGAGGACCTTGACCTTTTTCTCCCGTTGCTTTTCACTATGGGTGAGTGCATACAATTTACTTGTTTTCTGCAATCATCGCTATTGTCTTCTTCTCATCATTATATGTTTAGTATGTAAGTGAGTGTTAGTAACTTATTCTTCTATTCCTTATATTTGATCCTGTGTGTGTGTGTGTGTGTGTTGTAGCAATTCATGTAATGCCTAAGTCAGAGTGGCTTCCTCTATCTGTGGGAGAGTGTAACCCTATTATTTTTGTTGTTTACTTTTCTCAGCTGGGCAGCGTCCTGTTCTCCCTCCTTCCTTCCAGGACACAGGCCTGGACCTAAACACACGCTATCAATTAGCGCACCTATCAGCAGATCTGGCTCTGTTAATTGAAGACCTTGCTGCTGAACCTGGTGTTTCTGGTCCCGCCCCCCACCCTTTACATTACCGGACAACACTTGCTACGGTTTCCGTGGATGCTTCTACTCAAACAGAGACACGCTCAGATTTTTCGTCTGGGAATCCTTCGGATGAAGACATGGCTATTTCTGGGGTTGACCTTGGCTCTGGCCCTGCTTCCGGTTCTCTCAGTCCCATGCCATATTCTCCCAGCAGCCCGGAGTATTCTCAAGCCTCTTCCCTACGCTCTCACGATCCTTCATTTTTGTATTCTTGTACGGATTATTATCCCACAAGCCCTGTGTCCTAACCTATTTTACCCTTTATCTTCAATAAACCCTTGTATTCTCCCATGCTTGTCTCCCTTGTGTTTTATTTCTATCGTAAATTTCATCCAACACCCCCTCAAGGACTGCTGCCTCTTGCTCCACTCCCAGACACTTCACACAGAAAGTGTGTCTGCCCCCCCCCACACACACACACTTCCTGAACTCTCTATGACTCATACTCACAACGAGGTGAGGGACAGAAAAGTAAAGATGTATATTTTTTTTCTGAAAAAATAGAGTAGAAGTTTTTAGGACTGATATGTCATTTTTGCTGAAAATAATAAGGCTGATGACGTGGTTCACAGATGCCATTTTATAATCACTCGACGTGCGAAATGCCGTGTCCCCTGACCATGGCAGGCCTATAAATAGGCATGATTTCACACAGACTTCAGATATCAATGGCGCGCGAGGGAGCTTCCCACAATGTGAAGCTCACGCAAAGTTGAGTTCCATTTGAAAGGGAATATTCTGGTATGTGGAGTTCTGATTATGAGTTGCACATAGGTATGAAGGAGAGGGTGAATGCGTATAAGGTGCTCTGTGATGGCCTGGTGTTACAACGAGATGTGTGTGTGTGTGTGTGTGTGTGTGTGTGTGTGTGTGTGTGTGTGTGTGTGTGTGTGTGTGTGTGTGTGTGTGTGTGTGTGTGTGTGCAGTTCTCTGTATGCTGAGGCCTAAGAGACTGCTTCTATCGAAATTCAAAAGGCAAAATAGCAGAGCTGTGTGCAAACATATCTCACAAATGAAAAAGGTTCAGGTGGTTTAAAGAAATAATTATCATGCAAACTAATTTTTATAGTGAATTATATTCTTTAGATATAATTTTTGCAGTGCCTTTGAATGTGTTGAAATTTCTGACCACCCATTAATAATAAAGAAGAAGAAAATAAGGAGGGAAACAAGGAAAGGAAAATTGATTTTATACCACATTACAGGAAAATGGCTGGGTAAAAAATGGGCAGAGTTACACCTAATTACACAGCAATGTCCCATGACTGTTAAGCAGAGCCAAGTGATTTCATGCCAATGCTTAGCCAAGTGTCTCTGCTAGGTATGATAATGCCTTTCCAAGCAGCTGAATTAATCCTTTGTCCAGAAAACAGTCTGCCCGTCATCACCTCATTTTGCACTGCTAGCCGATTCCAAGCATCTAATTGTTTTACCCATTTGAGTTAGACAAGCCAGTCTTTCTTGAGCTGTTGTAAATCTGACCTCTGAAAACAGGTTGCTGCATGATGCCTAGCACAAACCGATTAGTAGTAGCTCAGTCACACTTGTGGTGATTCAGCAATCATTGTGCCATTTAACCCTTCTTGCTATTAACCCTTACATACTGTTCATATTCTATACCTCAGATTGGTCCGGGTCGATTTTGACCCAGCCAAAAAATCCCCGCATAAAAAGTCTCTATAGCATATTTTGAACCACAAATCTATTTAGAATGTACAAATAGCCTATCTGACTTTAATAAATGGGTGACTAATCCTTCATTAATGTTTCAGAGAACAAGGAAAGTGTTTTTTTTTTTTTAGGTTTTACACCACTCATATATGAATAAAAAAAAAATCTAATATCACACAATATAATGTCCTATTTTTAAGACATGAAAAATAACAGCCATAATGATTTAAACATATTTTATTGAAAATAAAAATGAACATTCTGGAACTGTAGGATTTATTATATACCCATTTATAACCATTACAACCATCAAAGACTTGTCCTCACTGCCATATCAAAGAAAAATCCTCATAACTACTATCTGACTATTAAATAGTTAAATAGGGGCAGTAGTGGCTTAGCGGTTAAGGCTCTGCCCCAAAGCTGGGGAACAATCATCTGCTTTGGGGGGAAGGGAGAATAAGGAAAAGGAGAAAAGATTGAGGAAAAAAGAGAAGAAATGAAAAGAAAGGAGAAATAAAGAGAAACAAGTGATTTATAGGCATCTATTTTGTATTTTTTCCTCAGAAAATGTGCTTTTTTATGTATCATTCAGTTGATGCTGCCAACAAGATGACTCCGGTTCGAGTCCCACCTCAGACAACTATTAAAGTTTGAATTAAATTTTTAAATGATAGTTGCTGCTGTTAAAATTAGTAAATAATTAATCACCATAGTTCACTTCTGTGTAGTTTGATAATGATATTGGTGATTTAATTCGATGCATGATATGGCTTTTCTCTATGCATGTACTGTTATGAATGTCTTTTTACAAAATGATGTATTTTACTGTATTAATGTTATTGTATTATTTTTCATTCTATTGTATTGTTTGTGATTTGAGTTATTAGAAATAATAATTAATGTTACATATGATAACGCTATTACTTATTATTTAAAGATTTGTGCTAAGATGCTTTAAGGTGGTGTGAAAAAATAAAGAGATTATAAAATGTTTTACCACCCAGGCTCACAGGGTAATTACTGAAGCAAAAGTCTGATATAAATCAATGACCAGTTACTGGTATATAAACAATAGAAGTGTATTTTTAAAAAATAGATACAACAAATTAAGAATAATACAGTACAACACACACACCATAACAATAAACACAAGTGATAAATTAGTACAACATGTTAATGCATGAGTATATAAAGACTATAAACAAAACAACAAAAAATACAAAAACTTTTTAAACAATATATTTACATGCAAAATATATACATATAACTATTGTCACGATTTCCCCACGAGCTAGCACTGTAGAATGCAGCGTGTTTGGAAACCCAAAGCGCGAGCTCAAAACGCATACTTTTGGGTCTTCAGTGACATTGAATTTGTTTACTTTCGACATGTGCTTTTGTTATGGTTTATGTCCTGTATTGCCCTTGTATTGTCATTGGTTGTTTCCTGCAGGTGTACCGTCATTGTTCTCAGCTGTCTTGTGTTTCACCCCGATTACGTTTGTCCTTTAAACCCCTCGTGTCTCTTTGCACTTCGTGAAGTATTGAGTGTTATCACCATACCAAGCGTTTGTACCTTGTTCCTCGTTTTGATTCATGTTCATTGATCTAGTTTCTTGTTAATCATTCTCGTTTCTTACTTTGCCTAGTTTATGCCTGTTTGTAGATTGCTTGACCAATTGCCTGTTTTTTCGACCAAGCTATTGTCTCATGATTTGGATTTGTCTGCCTGCCTCTCTTTATTAAAAGCTCTTTTCTGCACTCGCATCCGTCCTAACCTTCATTACGTGGAAAACATGACAACTATATAAGGCAATAAATGACATTTCTTTTTTATTTGCTCCAGCCACTGCTTTTTCTTTTGTTAGAATCTCTGTGTTCTGACAGTAAATAGTGCCCTTGTTTTGGCTATGTCCGGTCTCTGCTGTCCTGTAGTGACCACAGTTTTTTGCAAGTATTGGCCTCCATTCTTCTAATATACTGTATGCATGTGGTTGACATGGCAAATGTGGTTGGATGGCAGAAGCTGGAGGAACACTGCTGGGTTTATGTGAACATTGCCTAATAGTGTGAAGTGCTTCTGGGCTGGGAAGTGGTGGTGGCTGAGGGTTTAGGGATTACAAACACTCTGAACATGGGGTTAGGTTCGAGAGCAAGTGTGATGAATGTACTGGGCCCAAAGGGATTAATATTGGCTGGCTCCATGATGCCTGGAGATCGAGGAAGCATCTGTTTCTGGGGTGCCCACTTTGGTCTGGCCCTCTCAGGTAGGTCTGGGGGGACATGGATGTGATGCACATCTTATATCTTGCTTGAAATTGATCTATCTGTAACATTAAAAACACTGTCTCATTTGACAAGCAACCTATAGACTACATTGTATGGCCATTTTGATATTAACGTTTGCCTATATATACCCTCTTAAACAGGTCATACCACTTCTTCTGAGGGAGGAGCAAGTTTGTTGCCAGCTTCAGAGGGCCACGCTCCTGTTGAAAATAAACACTGATTATATCATCACACTGCATTGACTACAACACTGACATTTTTTCACTTTTGTACCATCTTAGTTTTTTGTTTGGGAATTTTTGTATATAACTTGCCCACTGTAGGTTATAACCAGTGTCTATCAAGTTTTGAGACAATAGGCAAAGGGAAAGCTAAATTCAGCATGCTGAATAATAATAAAATTATCATATATAATAATGGAATTAAAAAAAATAAAACAGCCAGTAAAACATAAAGATGTACAGTTTACAGCCCTATGCATTAATACACTTGTTATAATGAAGTACAATTCATAATGATCTAACAAAAGTTTCCTTAATGCATGATAAACATTCCAAGACTTCTTTTAATTAAGATCAATCAAAGCACACACCTAAATACGACATATATGATTGCAAAACTTACCAACAGTCGATTAAATAAAAGGAAACATGTGCTATCTGGCTGTTGTAATCCGCTACCTTGTGCAACATTACGTCACCTCCATGATTTCGCTCGGCAAATGAAACGTCAATCAAGACGTCACTCAGTTTTGATTGGCGAGTCCATCTTTTAGCCATTTTGATTGGCGCATACATCTTTGAGAACACGTTTTGATTGGCGAGTCCATCTTTGCCTGTCCATTGTGATTGGCTGGTCCATCATTTCATCTAGCGATATTGGCAGGGAAAGATAGAAAAGATGGAAATTTACCAGACAATCATGTTCACAGGTAGTGTTACTGATTGGTCTGGGGTTCAAGCCCCAGCACTGCCGGCTCTGGGTTACTGATTGGAAGGTCGGGGGTACAAGCTTGACCACTGCCAAGCTGCCCCTGTTGGGCCCTTGGGCATGAACCTTAACCCTCTCCGCTCCAGAGGCACTGTATCATGGGTGACCCTGCGCTCTAAACCCAACCTCCTAACATGCTGGGGTATGCGAAGAAAAGAATTTCACTATGCTGTAATTTATATGTGACCAGTAAAGACTCATTAAAATATTAATTCAGTTAATTCAATTCAGACATCTGGGTGCATGCTTGTCTGGTGGAAGAGATGGCACCAGAAGAAAGCAAGCTGAAAGTAGAAAGCAGAAAGGGAAGAAAGCAAGCTCGCAGAGGCAGTGTGATGCTCTGGGCAATGTTCTGCTGGGAAACTTTGGGTCCTGGTATTCATGTTACTTTGACACGTACCACCTACCTAAACATTGTTGCAGACCAAATACACCCCAAGTATTTTCTAATGGCAGTGGCCTCTTTTAGCAGTATAATGCACGGTGTTTTTCAAGTATAATTAAAGGTGTTGACTTAGCCTTCAAATTCCCTAGATCTCAATCCGATCAAGCATGTGTGGGATGTGCTGGACAAACAAGTCTGATTCATGTAGACACTACGTTGCAACTTATGGACTTAAAGGATCCACTGCTAATGGCTTGGTGCAAGATACCACAGCACACCTTCAGAGGTTTTGTGGAGCCCACGCCTCGATGGGTCAGAGCTGTGTTGATGGAACAAGGGGGACCTACAGAATAATAGGCAGGTGGTTTTAATGTTATGGCTGACCATGGTATGATGCTGATTTACTCTTTCACTGTTTCAAATTTCCCACATGACACTTGGCCCTGGGCAAATGTGGAGGTAACACAGGCAATTCTCATTACAGTGTCAAGGTCCCTCTTGAACTCTATCACTACTGTCCCATAAAAAATATACACAGACATGGCATGTACAGTTTAATAGTTTCAAGATTTCCTAAAACCACCATTTTCCTTCATTTGACCCACACTGGTGAAACTAAAATCCATTTAAATAGATATGGGTCAAATTTGACCCGGAACAGCCTCAATGTACAAAAATGTGTAACACCTGTACAAAATTATAACATTTTTTTTTTTTTTTAATTTTTTGCATATTTTGGGTCACTTTAGCTGAAGTCATCAAATTTCAGGCTAAAAAAATGTCAGTTAGAGTTATTTTATTGCTGTCAAATGGCAATACAGGCCAAAACTCTGCCGAAAAGTATGTAAGGGTTAAATGTTTTTCTTTTTTGATTGTTTGTTTAATAGCATTTAATTTACTGAGTTTTGCTTATAAGTGCAAATTGTGCATTGATATTCATTAAAATAGAAAGACAAAAACTGATGAATAGTTGAAATTTTATTATTATCAAGCTATCAAACTCATTATTATCAAACTTATTATTATCAAATTTAATAATGAATTATGCCAATGTGTTGCCTCACTTAATGAAAGCTTTCTCATGTTCAACCAGCAAAACATATGGGGTTTGATCTTGTATAGCTTTGGATGTCAGCAATGGTATCCCAGCAGCAGTACATTAAAGCCCTGCATAATCCAGATATGGAAATCTAAGGGTTCTTTATGTCATTCTGGCTAATTACAGAATTCTACAGAACACTAACTGCTTCAAAGCTCGTTGACATTAAAACATCCAACTGCAGGCAAACAGCATTACGAATGTACATGGGAGAAGCAAAGCATGAGTTTTCCCCAACCGGTTCAAATCTCCTGGAAGCACTGTATAGAAAGGAATGAAGTTTCAGTGCAAGTGAATCAAGAATGAAAACTTGCATGCTATGGAGTGAGGCCCACACATTTGGGCCATGGTTCACATTCAACCAGATATATCTCATGTGAAATTAACACTTCCTAATGAAACAACTGAGCTGAATTTCAGTTCAATTCAATTAAAATTTATTTGAATAGTGCTTTTAACAATGGACATTATCACAAAGCAGCTTTATAAAAATGTATTCATTCAGGAAATACATTTTAAATGTATAACTTTATCCCTAATGAGCAAGCCAGAGGTAACAGTGCTAGGAAAAACTCCCAGAGACAATATGAGGAAGAAACCGTGAGAGGAGCCAGACAAAAAAAAAAAAACCCGTCTTTCAGATCAATTGCATTCCAAAGCCATCTCTGAAGGTTTTTATTTGGTGCCATCCTCAGTAATATCATCTTTAGGCTGTCCATGTGAGGCCATTCTCATCAACAGCAAGTGATTTCCAACTGAGAACATCCAACTGAGAACATCTGGGTTAACATGTAACCCTGTTCCCTGAGAAGGGAATGAGCGTGAGCTTCACACTGTGGGAAGCACCCTCATGCGTGACCGGCATCTGAAGCTTGTGTAACATCATGCCTACTTATTGGCCTGCCATCATCAGGTAACATGGCAGTTAACCGTGTTGCATGAGATAAAAACGGCACCTGTGAACCGCACAGTCAGCCTCTATTTTCAGAGGCGAAGATGCAATTCACAGGCATGCCCCAGTATGACAAAGCTACGTAATGTGTCGTGCCCTTCTCAGGGAGCATGTATAACCAAGACATTCCCTTTCAAAGGGAACTCAATGTCCCGTGAGCTCCACGCTGTGGGAATGACAATACCCACTCCGTCATACTGAGGGTATGACCGTACAAAAAGATCTGAGCCCCAGGGGCACTGCAAGACACTTGAGCCCGGGGTGGAATGTATATCCAGGCTGTAATATAGAATGAATGTGTGTGGTGTAGATCACCCCCGGTGCAGCACACACATCCCGTAAGGGTACCCCTTTGGACAAAGCCTTTGAGGAGGTGACAGCCCTAGTGGAATGAGTCTTTATGCCCAGAGGCGTAGTGAGACCGCGAGCCTCATGAGTAATAGAGACTGCTTCCACTATCCAATTAGAGATGTGATGCTTTGACAAAGCATCACCTCTACTATCACCGCAAAAGCAGAGCAGCAGCTGCTCCGACATACGCCACTGGCCAGAGCAGTGGATGTAAGTACAGAGAGGCCTTACTGGACACAGTAGGTGTAATTTCTCTTGTTCTGGTGTGAGGAACAGAGGAGGGTAGAAATCCTGTAACACTACTAGCTGGGCAGCAGACGTATGTACTTTAGGAATATAATCCGGCCTAGGATATAGGAAGGCCTTGGCTAATCCAGGGGCAAAGTCAAGGCAGCAAGGGGCAATAGAGAGAGCCTGTAGATCTCCTACGTGCTTGAGAAATGTCAGGGCCAGCAGAAGAGCTAGCTTTAGAGTCAGAAACTTCTCAGAGGCTGACTCTAAGTGCTCAAATCGGGAACCTGACAGACCTTACAGGACCACAGAAAGGTCCCAGGAAGGTATGTGTGGTCTGCAGATGGGCCTCAGCCACCTAACATCATGCATAAACCTCTAAGTTAGAGAATGTTGCCCCAAAGCGGCTCCATCAAAAGGGGCATGGCTGACCGAAATGGTGGCCATGTAGACCCTGCTTGTAGAAGGAGCCAACCCTGCTGAGAAACGTCCTCGTAGGACTGTAGCTATTGCGCAGTTCACTTGGTCTAGCTGAATTTCCTTACACCACAAGAAAAAAAGTCGCCACTTGATTTTCTCTTGGATGGTCCTCTAGCATTCAACATGGTCTCTACAACCTCAGTTGTGAGACCAGAATCTATGAGCTGGTGCCCCTCAGGGGCCAGACCCACAGTTTCCATAGTTCCGGCTGACGGTGATAACTCAGCCCTCTGGCTTGAGACAGTAGATCCCTGCGGATGGGAATCTCCCAAGGAATGCTGTCTAGCAGGGATATTATTTCTGAGAACCATATTCTTGCTGGTCAATAAGGTGCTACTAGCAGCAGATGTAGACAGTCTTGGCGATCTCTCGCTGGAATTTGTGGGAGCACAGCGATCATGGGAAAAACATACAGTTGTGACCTCTGCCACATGTGCACTATGGTGTTTAGCCTCAAAGGTGTGGGAGGAGTGAGGGCAAACCAGAGTGAGCAGTGTGTTATTTCCTGGTAGGTGAACACATCCACTTCCACTTGGCTGAACCTCCGCCATATGGACTCTACCACTTGTGCATCGAGCCTCCAATCCGTGGGCCTCAGTCCCTGCACAACAAGATGTCTTCCCCCACATTCCAGTTGCCCAGAATGTACATTGCACTTACTGACATAAACTTGCCCTCTGCCCAGAGAAGAATTAGTTGTGCCTGCCTGAACAGGAGTCACTAACACAATCCTCCCTGGTGGTTGATAAATGAGACCTCTCTGCTGACCTCTCAATTGACAAAGAAAGAATTCAGTGCTAGAAATACGGCCCGCATTTCTAGGTAATTTGCCACTCCAGATGAGGGCCGCTTCAGAGACTGTGAGCTGGACAGCTGTCTAAGACCGTGCCCCAGCCCATGAGGGAGGTGTATGTCATTACCATCTTGCTATAAGGAGATGCCCCTAGAGTGTGACCCGATGCTAGAAACCAGGGACACCTCCAAATTCTCCGAGCATGTAGGTATCTCCAGCTTGACACTTTACTCTCAGAGGTTTTGTCCTCGGATGAAACTACCAACTTTTCAGCCACCACTGAAACGGCCTCCTGTGCAATAGGCCCAATGATATGATGTTGGCTGCTGCTGCCATAAGCCCCAACAGTCTCTCGGAGACTAGTAGTAGAATCATAGTAGAATCATAGTAGAATCCTTATAACCTCTACAAAAGTTGTCCTCTGCCCTGGAGAAAGCATACTTTTGATTGAGGTTCAACCTGAGCCCTAAGCACTCGATGTTGACTCACCAGTTCCTTGGATCATGCTAGAATTAACCAGTCATCCATGTAATTTAGTACATGGATGCCCTGTAGTCACAATGGAGCCAGAATGGTATCCATGCACTTTGTGAAGGTGTGAGGGGATAAAGATAGCCCGAAGGGAATTGATATGCATTGCCTCCAAACGCAAACCTTGGGAAATTCCTGTGACTGGGAAATATTTCTATTTATAAATAAGTGTCTTTTAGATCTATCGTCACAAAAAAGTCATCAAGCTGAATCTGTGGAACAATAAGTTTGAATGTCAGCTTCTTGAACCTGTATGTCCAAAGAGTAGGGTTCAGATGATGCAGATCTAAAACTGTATGCAGTGACCCACAAGCAAGATCCACTACCACATAGGCCTTGCCCACCAACGTCGAGGTGGCCTTACATGGCTTGGATGGCAAAGCTGGCCCACCTAAATTATCTGTCATCAATGGAGAGAGGTAGCTCGCAAGCACCACCTTTGGCATAGCTAAATAGCCTTGCCATTCTTTCCCCACGATGGCTAAATAATCCAACATCGTGGGGTTATAAACACGGCTTATGAATGGTTTTCCCCGGAAGCGTGATATTTTGTCATGCACGTCTTGAAAAACAGGAGTTTTCTGCAGTATGAGGGAGATTTATTTTCACTGGGGAGAAAAAAGCTCATTCGGCCTTAGTAATCACTTCAAGGAGCTCTTTTTATGGTTGAGAGCTACTCTCCATTTTTGGCACACGCTTCTGGCTCCTCAGAGTCAGAGAGGAATAAAAAAAAATGTTGGCATTCCATACTGGAAGGAGGAGTTGTGACACGAGCTCCAAAATACGGTGGAGAGCCGGACCTGGAAGACAGAGCAAGAGATAGGGCAGCGCTCGTCTCCGGCTCCTCTTCCAGATCCATACGAGATCCCCAGGACCTGAGATCTGTGAGGCTCTGAAACTCAACTCAATTTGGCCGCAAAGAGAGCAAACTGCGAGCAGAGCTGCCTGATTGTAAGGCATTCACAATGCACACAGTCAGACCTCTTGAGG